>NW_028160992.1:0-218153 GCF_964263955.1 Coregonus lavaretus | reverse complement strand
TGTTGACCAGTCTGTTCTGTGTGTCTCTAGGACCTGTTATCTAACATGCTGCTTGTTGACCAGTCTGTTGTTCTGTGTGTCTCTAGGACCTGTTATCTAACATGCTGCTTGTTGACCAGTCTGTTCTGTGTGTCTCTAGGACCTGTTATCTAACATGCTGCTTGTTGACCAGTCTGTTCTGTGTGTCTCTAGGACCTGTTATCTAACATGCTGCTTGTTGACCAGTCTGTTCTGTGTGTCTCTAGGACCTGTTATCTAACATGCTGCTTGTTGACCAGTCTGTTCTGTGTGTCTCTAGGACCTGTTATCTAACATGCTGCTTGTTGACCAGTCTGTTCTGTGTGTCTCTAGGACCTGTTATCTAACATGCTGCTTGTTGACCAGTCTGTTCTGTGTGTCTCTAGGACCTGTTATCTAACATGCTGCTTGTTGACCAGTCTGTTCTGTGTGTCTCTAGGACCTGTTATCTAACATGCTGCTTGTTGACCAGTCTGTTCTGTGTGTCTCTAGGACCTGTTATCTAACATGCTGCTTGTTGACCAGTCTGTTCTGTGTGTCTCTAGGACCTGTTATCTAACATGCTGCTTGTTGACCAGTCTGTTCTGTGTGTCTCTAGGACCTGTTATCTAACATGCTGCTTGTTGACCAGTCTGTTCTGTGTGTCTCTAGGACCTGTTATCTAACATGCTGCTTGTTGACCAGTCTGTTCTGTGTGTCTCTAGGACCTGTTATCTAACATGCTGCTTGTTGACCAGTCTGTTCTGTGTGTCTCTAGGACCTGTTATCTAACATGCTGCTTGTTGACCAGTCTGTTCTGTGTGTCTCTAGGACCTGTTATCTAACATGCTGCTTGTTGACCAGTCTGTTCTGTGTGTCTCTAGGACCTGTTATCTAACATGCTGCTTGTTGACCAGTCTGTTCTGTGTGTCTCTAGGACCTGTTATCTAACATGCTGCTTGTTGACCAGTCTGTTCTGTGTGTCTCTAGGACCTGTTATCTAACATGCTGCTTGTTGACCAGTCTGTTCTGTGTGTCTCTAGGACCTGTTATCTAACATGCTGCTTGTTGACCAGTCTGTTCTGTGTGTCTCTAGGACCTGTTATCTAACATGCTGCTTGTTGACCAGTCTGTTCTGTGTGTCTCTAGGACCTGTTATCTAACATGCTGCTTGTTGACCAGTCTGTTCTGTGTGTCTCTAGGACCTGTTATCTAACATGCTGCTTGTTGACCAGTCTGTTCTGTGTGTCTCTAGGACCTGTTATCTAACATGCTGCTTGTTGACCAGTCTGTTCTGTGTGTCTCTAGGACCTGTTATCTAACATGCTGCTTGTTGACCAGTCTGTTCTGTGTGTCTCTAGGACCTGTTATCTAACATGCTGCTTGTTGACCAGTCTGTTCTGTGTGTCTCTAGGACCTGTTATCTAACATGCTGCTTGTTGACCAGTCTGTTCTGTGTGTCTCTAGGACCTGTTATCTAACATGCTGCTTGTT
This sequence comes from Coregonus lavaretus, assembly GCF_964263955.1. Classification (NCBI taxonomy): domain Eukaryota; kingdom Metazoa; phylum Chordata; class Actinopteri; order Salmoniformes; family Salmonidae; genus Coregonus; species Coregonus lavaretus. The sequence goes on along the minus strand of NW_028160992.1, from coordinate 216,662 downwards.
GACCAGTCTGTTCTGTGTGTCTCTAGGACCTGTTATCTAACATGCTGCTTGTTGACCAGTCTGTTCTGTGTGTCTCTAGGACCTGTTATCTAACATGCTGCTTGTTGACCAGTCTGTTCTGTGTGTCTCTAGGACCTGTTATCTAACATGCTGCTTGTTGACCAGTCTGTTCTGTGTGTCTCTAGGACCTGTTATCTAACATGCTGCTTGTTGACCAGTCTGTTCTGTGTGTCTCTAGGACCTGTTATCTAACATGCTGCTTGTTGACCAGTCTGTTCTGTGTGTCTCTAGGACCTGTTATCTAACATGCTGCTTGTTGACCAGTCTGTTCTGTGTGTCTCTAGGACCTGTTATCTAACATGCTGCTTGTTGACCAGTCTGTTCTGTGTGTCTCTAGGACCTGTTATCTAACATGCTGCTTGTTGACCAGTCTGTTCTGTGTGTCTCTAGGACCTGTTATCTAACATGCTGCTTGTTGACCAGTCTGTTCTGTGTGTCTCTAGGACCTGTTATCTAACATGCTGCTTGTTGACCAGTCTGTTCTGTGTGTCTCTAGGACCTGTTATCTAACATGCTGCTTGTTGACCAGTCTGTTCTGTGTGTCTCTAGGACCTGTTATCTAACATGCTGCTTGTTGACCAGTCTGTTCTGTGTGTCTCTAGGACCTGTTATCTAACATGCTGCTTGTTGACCAGTCTGTTCTGTGTGTCTCTAGGACCTGTTATCTAACATGCTGCTTGTTGACCAGTCTGTTCTGTGTGTCTCTAGGACCTGTTATCTAACATGCTGCTTGTTGACCAGTCTGTTCTGTGTGTCTCTAGGACCTGTTATCTAACATGCTGCTTGTTGACCAGTCTGTTCTGTGTGTCTCTAGGACCTGTTATCTAACATGCTGCTTGTTGACCAGTCTGTTCTGTGTGTCTCTAGGACCTGTTATCTAACATGCTGCTTGTTGACCAGTCTGTTCTGTGTGTCTCTAGGACCTGTTATCTAACATGCTGCTTGTTGACCAGTCTGTTCTGTGTGTCTCTAGGACCTGTTATCTAACATGCTGCTTGTTGACCAGTCTGTTCTGTGTGTCTCTAGGACCTGTTATCTAACATGCTGCTTGTTGACCAGTCTGTTCTGTGTGTCTCTAGGACCTGTTATCTAACATGCTGCTTGTTGACCAGTCTGTTCTGTGTGTCTCTAGGACCTGTTATCTAACATGCTGCTTGTTGACCAGTCTGTTCTGTGTGTCTCTAGGACCTGTTATCTAACATGCTGCTTGTTGACCAGTCTGTTCTGTGTGTCTCTAGGACCTGTTATCTAACATGCTGCTTGTTGACCAGTCTGTTCTGTGTGTCTCTAGGACCTGTTATCTAACATGCTGCTTGTTGACCAGTCTGTTCTGTGTGTCTCTAGGACCTGTTATCTAACATGCTGCTTGTTGACCAGTCTGTTCTGTGTGTCTCTAGGACCTGTTATCTAACATGCTGCTTGTTGACCAGTCTGTTCTGTGTGTCTCTAGGACCTGTTATCTAACATGCTGCTTGTTGACCAGTCTGTTCTGTGTGTCTCTAGGACCTGTTATCTAACATGCTGCTTGTTGACCAGTCTGTTCTGTGTGTCTCTAGGACCTGTTATCTAACATGCTGCTTGTTGACCAGTCTGTTCTGTGTGTCTAGGACCTGTTATCTAACATGCTGCTTGTTGACCAGTCTGTTCTGTGTGTCTCTAGGACCTGTTATCTAACATGCTGCTTGTTGACCAGTCTGTTCTGTGTGTCTCTAGGACCTGTTATCTAACATGCTGCTTGTTGACCAGTCTGTTCTGTGTGTCTCTAGGACCTGTTATCTAACATGCTGCTTGTTGACCAGTCTGTTCTGTGTGTCTCTAGGACCTGTTATCTAACATGCTGCTTGTTGACCAGTCTGTTCTGTGTGTCTCTAGGACCTGTTATCTAACATGCTGCTTGTTGACCAGTCTGTTCTGTGTGTCTCTAGGACCTGTTATCTAACATGCTGCTTGTTGACCAGTCTGTTCTGTGTGTCTCTAGGACCTGTTATCTAACATGCTGCTTGTTGACCAGTCTGTTCTGTGTGTCTCTAGGACCTGTTATCTAACATGCTGCTTGTTGACCAGTCTGTTCTGTGTGTCTCTAGGACCTGTTATCTAACATGCTGCTTGTTGACCAGTCTGTTCTGTGTGTCTCTAGGACCTGTTATCTAACATGCTGCTTGTTGACCAGTCTGTTCTGTGTGTCTCTAGGACCTGTTATCTAACATGCTGCTTGTTGACCAGTCTGTTCTGTGTGTCTCTAGGACCTGTTATCTAACATGCTGCTTGTTGACCAGTCTGTTCTGTGTGTCTCTAGGACCTGTTATCTAACATGCTGCTTGTTGACCAGTCTGTTCTGTGTCTAGGACCTGTTATCTAACATGCTGCTTGTTGACCAGTCTGTTCTGTGTGTCTCTAGGACCTGTTATCTAACATGCTGCTTGTTGACCAGTCTGTTCTGTGTGTCTCTAGGACCTGTTATCTAACATGCTGCTTGTTGACCAGTCTGTTCTGTGTGTCTCTAGGACCTGTTATCTAACATGCTGCTTGTTGACCAGTCTGTTCTGTGTGTCTCTAGGACCTGTTATCTAACATGCTGCTTGTTGACCAGTCTGTTCTGTGTGTCTAGGACCTGTTATCTAACATGCTGCTTGTTGACCAGTCTGTTCTGTGTGTCTCTAGGACCTGTTATCTAACATGCTGCTTGTTGACCAGTCTGTTCTGTGTGTCTCTAGGACCTGTTATCTAACATGCTGCTTGTTGACCAGTCTGTTCTGTGTGTCTCTAGGACCTGTTATCTAACATGCTGCTTGTTGACCAGTCTGTTCTGTGTGTCTCTAGGACCTGTTATCTAACATGCTGCTTGTTGACCAGTCTGTTCTGTGTGTCTCTAGGACCTGTTATCTAACATGCTGCTTGTTGACCAGTCTGTTCTGTGTCTCTAGGACCTGTTATCTAACATGCTGCTTGTTGACCAGTCTGTTCTGTGTGTCTCTAGGACCTGTTATCTAACATGCTGCTTGTTGACCAGTCTGTTCTGTGTGTCTAGGACCTGTTATCTAACATGCTGCTTGTTGACCAGTCTGTTCTGTGTGTCTCTAGGACCTGTTATCTAACATGCTGCTTGTTGACCAGTCTGTTCTGTGTGTCTCTAGGACCTGTTATCTAACATGCTGCTTGTTGACCAGTCTGTTCTGTGTGTCTCTAGGACCTGTTATCTAACATGCTGCTTGTTGACCAGTCTGTTCTGTGTGTCTCTAGGACCTGTTATCTAACATGCTGCTTGTTGACCAGTCTGTTGTTCTGTGTGTCTCTAGGACCTGTTATCTAACATGCTGCTTGTTGACCAGTCTGTTCTGTGTGTCTAGGACCTGTTATCTAACATGCTGCTTGTTGACCAGTCTGTTCTGTGTGTCTCTAGGACCTGTTATCTAACATGCTGCTTGTTGACCAGTCTGTTCTGTGTGTCTCTAGGACCTGTTATCTAACATGCTGCTTGTTGACCAGTCTGTTCTGTGTCTCTAGGACCTGTTATCTAACATGCTGCTTGTTGACCAGTCTGTTCTGTGTGTCTCTAGGACCTGTTATCTAACATGCTGCTTGTTGACCAGTCTGTTCTGTGTGTCTAGGACCTGTTATCTAACATGCTGCTTGTTGACCAGTCTGTTCTGTGTCTCTAGGACCTGTTATCTAACATGCTGCTTGTTGACCAGTCTGTTCTGTGTGTCTCTAGGACCTGTTATCTAACATGCTGCTTGTTGACCAGTCTGTTGACCAGTCTGTTCTGTGTGTCTGTGTGTGTCCAGGACCTCCTCTCTAAGATGCTACATGTTGATCCTCACCAGCGTTATTCAGCTGAACAGGTCCTGAAACACGCCTGGATCACGCAACGAGACACGTTACCACACTTCCAGCTTGCACGCCACGACGCACCACACCTCGTTAAGGTAACACACACACACGCCACGACGCACCACACCTCGTTAAGGTAACACACACACACACACCACGACGCACCACACCTCGTTAAGGTAACACACACACACACCACGACGCATTACACCTCGTTAAGGTAACACACACACACACCACGACGCACCACACCTCGTTAAGGTAACACACACACACACCACGACGCATTACACCTCGTTAAGGTAACACACACACACGCCACGACGCACCACACCTCGTTAAGGTAACACACACACACACCACGACGCACCACACCTCGTTAAGGTAACACACTAACACACGCCACGACGCACCACACCTCGTTAAGGTAACACACACACACGCCACGACGCACCACACCTCGTTAAGGTAACACACACACACGCCACGACGCACCACACCTCGTTAAGGTAACACACACACACACCACGACGCACCACACCTCGTTAAGGTAACACACACACCACGACGCACCACACCTCGTTAAGGTAACACACACACACACCACGACGCACCACACCTCGTTAAGGTAACACACACACACACACCAAGACGCACCACACCTCGTTAAGGTAACACACACACACACCACGACGCACCACACCTCGTTAAGGTAACACACACACACACCACGACGCACCACACCTCGTTAAGGTAACACACACACACGCCACGACGCACCACACCTCGTTAAGGTAACACACACACGCCACGACGCACCACACCTCGTTAAGGTAACACACACACGCCACGACGCACCACACCTCGTTAAGGTAACACACACACACGCCACGACGCACCACACCTCGTTAAGGTAACACACACACACGCCACGACGCACCACACCTCGTTAAGGTAACACACACACCACGACGCACCACACCTCGTTAAGGTAACACACACACACACCACGACGCACCACACCTCGTTAAGGTAACACACACACACACACCAAGACGCACCACACCTCGTTAAGGTAACACACACCACGACGCACCACACCTCGTTAAGGTAACACACTAACACACACACACACACCAGTTTTGGTGATTGGGTAAGGAAAGAGAGAATGTCATATTGTCTAGTTATTGTATGGGATTCATGATCAAGCGCTAACTGTTTTTCTGCGTGTGCATTCATAAATTCACTCTGGCAATCTTCTCCGAAATCAGAGCACTCAGGTTTGTGTGCCAGAGCGCAGAATAATTGAGGAATTTATGAACGCCCAACACCCATTGAATTCGACCGGTGTCAGTAAACATGGGCAAAGAAATGTAATTTCATTGTTGCCACAGTAATGCAGTTTGTCACTAACCTGTCTTGATAACATGAAAACAGTCTAACCAGCTCTGCAAGGGCGAGTAAAATGGTCAGAGTGAGGTGTTCTCTCATTTGTCTGGAAGTAGCTAGCTAGCTAGACCACATTAGCCAGTTCGCTATGGTGATTGGAACGGTAACGTTGGAGGGTTAAGAGGGGTAAGGTTAGGGTTAGGAAGGGTACAGTTAGAGGGTTAGGAAAGGTAACGTTAGACGGTTAGGGTTAGGAAGGGTAAAGTTTTAGAGTTAGGAAAGGTAAAGTTTTAGGGTTAGGAAGGGTAAAGTTAGGGTTAGGAAGGGTAAAGTTAGGGTTAGGAAGGGTAAAGTTTTAGGGTTAGGAAGGGTAAAGTTAGGGTTAGGAAGGGTAACGTTTTAGGTTTAGGAAGGGTAACGTTTTAGGTTTAGGAAGGGTAACGTTAGACGATTTAGGAAGGGTAACGTTAGAGGGTTAGGAAGGGTAACGTTAGAGGGTTAGGAAGGGTAACGTTTTAGGGTTAGGAAGGGTAACGTTAGACGGTTTAGGAAGGGTAACGTTAGACGGTTAGGAAGCGTACAGTTAGGGTTAGGAAGGGTAACGTTTTAGGGTTAGGAAGGGTAACGTTTTAGGGTTAGGAAGGGTAACGTTAGACGGTTTAGGAAGGGTAACGTTAGACGGTTAGGAAGCGTACAGTTAGGGTTAGGAAGGGTAACGTTTTAGGGTTAGGAAGGGTAACGTTTTAGGGTTAGGAAGGGTAACGTTTTAGGGTTAGGAAGGGTAAAGTTTTAGGGTTAGGAAGGGTAAAGTTAGGGTTAGGAAGGGTAACGTTTTAGGTTTAGGAAGGGTAACGTTTTAGGTTTAGGAAGGGTAACGTTAGACGGTTTAGGAAGGGTAACGTTAGAGGGTTAGGAAGGGTAACGTTAGAGGGTTAGGAAGGGTAACGTTTTAGGGTTAGGAAGGGTAACGTTAGACGGTTTAGGAAGGGTAACGTTAGACGGTTAGGAAGCGTACAGTTAGGGTTAGGAAGGGTAACGTTTTAGGGTTAGGAAGGGTAACGTTTTAGGGTTAGGAAGGGTAACGTTAGACGGTTTAGGAAGGGTAACGTTAGACGGTTAGGAAGCGTACAGTTAGGGTTAGGAAGGGTAACGTTTTAGGGTTAGGAAGGGTAACGTTTTAGGGTTAGGAAGGGTAACGTTTTAGGGTTAGGAAGGGTAAAGTTTTAGGGTTAGGAAGGGTAAAGTTAGGGTTAGGAAGGGTAACGTTTTAGGTTTAGGAAGGGTAACGTTTTAGGTTTAGGAAGGGTAACGTTAGACGGTTTAGGAAGGGTAACGTTAGAGGGTTAGGAAGGGTAACGTTAGAGGGTTAGGAAGGGTAACGTTTTAGGGTTAGGAAGGGTAACGTTAGACGGTTTAGGAAGGGTAACGTTAGACGGTTAGGAAGCGTACAGTTAGGGTTAGGAAGGGTAACGTTTTAGGGTTAGGAAGGGTAACGTTTTAGGGTTAGGAAGGGTAACGTTAGACGGTTTAGGAAGGGTAACGTTAGACGGTTAGGAAGCGTACAGTTAGGGTTAGGAAGGGTAACGTTTTAGGGTTAGGAAGGGTAACGTTTTAGGGTTAGGAAGGGTAACGTTTTAGGGTTAGGAAGGGTAAAGTTTTAGGGTTAGGAAGGGTAAAGTTAGGGTTAGGAAGGGTAACGTTTTAGGTTTAGGAAGGGTAACGTTAGACGGTTTAGGAAGGGTAACGTTAGACGGTTAGGAAGCGTACAGTTAGGGTTAGGAAGGGTAACGTTTTAGGGTTAGGAAGGGTAACGTTTTAGGGTTAGGAAGGGTAACGTTTAAGGAAGGGTAACGTTTTAGGGTTAGGAAGGGTGAAGTTTTAGGGTTAGAAAGGGTAAAGTTAGGAAGGGTACAATTTTAGGGTTATGAAGGGTAATGTTTTAGGGTTAAGAAGAGTAAAGTTAGGGTTAGGAAGGGTAAAGTTAGGGTTAGGAAGGGTAATGTTTTAGGGTTAGGAAGGGTAAAGTTAAGGTTAGGAAGGGTAAGGTTGGAGGGTTAGGAAGGGTATAGTTTTAGGGTTAGGAAGGGGAAATGTTTTAGGGTTAGGAAGGGTAAAGTTAGGGTTAGGAAGGGTAAAGTTAGGGTTAGGAAGGGTAAAGTTATGGTTAGGAAGGGTAAAGTTAGGGTTAGGAAGGGTACAATTTTAGGGTTATGAAGGGTAATGTTTTAGGGTTAGGAAGGGTAAAGTTAGGGTTAGGAAGGGTAAAGTTAGGGTTAGGAAGGGTAACGTTTTAGGTTTAGGAAGGGTAACGGTTTAGGAAGGGTAACGTTAGACGGTTTAGGAAGGGTAACGTTAGACGGTTAGGAAGCGTACAGTTAGGGTTAGGAAGGGTAACGTTTTAGGGTTAGGAAGGGTAACGTTTTAGGGTTAGGAAGGGTAACGTTTAAGGGTTAGGAAGGGTAACGTTTTAGGGTTATGAAGGGTAATGTTTTAGGGTTAGGAAGGGTAAAGTTTTAGGGTTAGGAAGGGTAAAGTTAGGGTTAGGAAGGGTAAAGTTAGGGTTAGGAAGGGTACAATTTTAGGGTTATGAAGGGTAATGTTTTAGGGTTAGGAAGGGTAAAGTTAGGGTTAGGAAGGGTAAAGTTAGGGTTAGGAAGGGTAAAGTTAGGGTTAGGAAGGGTAACGTTTTAGGTTTAGGAAGGGTAACGTTTTAGGTTTAGGAAGGGTAACGTTAGACGGTTAGGAATGGTAACGTTAGACGGTTAGGAAGGGTAAAGTTTTAGGGTTAGGAAGGGTAAAGTTTTAGGGTTAGGAAGGGTGAAGTTTTAGGGTTAGGAAGGGTAAAGTTGGAGGGTTAGGAAGGGTAAAGTTGGAGGGTTAGGAAGGGTGAAGTTTTAGGGTTAGGAAGGGTAACGTTGGAGGGTTAGGAAGGGTAAAGTTGGAGGGTTAGGAAGGGTAAAGTTAGGGTTAGGAAGGGTAAAGTTAGGGTTAGGAAGGGTAACGTTTTAGGGTTAGGAAGGGTAAAGTTAGGGTTAGGAAGGGTACAATTTTAGGGTTATGAAGGGTAAAGTTAGGGTTAGGAAGGGTAATGTTTTAGGGTTAGGAAGGGTAAAGTTAGGGTTAGGAAGGGTAAAGTTGGAGGGTTAGGAAGGGTAAAGTTGGAGGGTTAGGAAGGGTGAAGTTTTAGGGTTAGGAAGGGGAAATGTTTTAGGGTTAGGAAGGGTAAAGTTTTAGGGTTAGGAAGGGTAAAGTTAGGGTTAGGAAGGGTAACGTTTTAGGTTTAGGAAGGGTAACGTTTTAGGTTTAGGAAGGGTAAAGTTGGAGGGTTAGGAAGGGTAACGTTGGAGGGTTAGGAAGGGTAAAGTTGGAGGGTTAGGAAGGGTAAAGTTAGGGTTAGGAAGGGTAAAGTTAGGGTTAGGAAGGGTAAAGTTAGGGTTAGGAAGGGTAAAGTTAGGGTTAGGAAGGGTACAATTTTAGGGTTATGAAGGGTAAAGTTAGGGTTAGGAAGGGTAATGTTTTAGGGTTAGGAAGGGTAAAGTTAGGGTTAGGAAGGGTAAAGTTAGGGTTAGGAAGGGTAAAGTTAGGGTTAGGAAGCGTACAATTTTAGGGTTATGAAGGGTAATGTTTTAGGGTTAGGAAGGGTAAAGTTAGGTTTAGGAAGGGTAAAGTTAGACGGTTTAGGAAGGGTAAAGTTAGGGTTAGGAAGGGTAAAGTTAGGGTTAGGAAGGGTAAAGTTAGGGTTAGGAAGCGTACAATTTTAGGGTTAGGAAGGGTAACGTTTTAGGGTTAGGAAGGGTAACGTTAGACGGTTTAGGAAGGGTAACGTTAGACGGTTAGGAAGCGTACAGTTAGGGTTAGGAAGGGTAACGTTTTAGGGTTAGGAAGGGTAACGTTTTAGGGTTAGGAAGGGTAACGTTAGACGGTTTAGGAAGGGTAACGTTAGACGGTTAGGAAGCGTACAGTTAGGGTTAGGAAGGGTAACGTTTTAGGGTTAGGAAGGGTAACGTTTTAGGGTTAGGAAGGGTAACGTTTTAGGGTTAGGAAGGGTAAAGTTTTAGGGTTAGGAAGGGTAAAGTTAGGGTTAGGAAGGGTAACGTTTTAGGTTTAGGAAGGGTAACGTTTTAGGTTTAGGAAGGGTAACGTTAGACGGTTTAGGAAGGGTAACGTTAGAGGGTTAGGAAGGGTAACGTTAGAGGGTTAGGAAGGGTAACGTTTTAGGGTTAGGAAGGGTAACGTTAGACGGTTTAGGAAGGGTAACGTTAGACGGTTAGGAAGCGTACAGTTAGGGTTAGGAAGGGTAACGTTTTAGGGTTAGGAAGGGTAACGTTTTAGGGTTAGGAAGGGTAACGTTAGACGGTTTAGGAAGGGTAACGTTAGACGGTTAGGAAGCGTACAGTTAGGGTTAGGAAGGGTAACGTTTTAGGGTTAGGAAGGGTAACGTTTTAGGGTTAGGAAGGGTAACGTTTTAGGGTTAGGAAGGGTAAAGTTTTAGGGTTAGGAAGGGTAAAGTTAGGGTTAGGAAGGGTAACGTTTTAGGTTTAGGAAGGGTAACGTTAGACGGTTTAGGAAGGGTAACGTTAGACGGTTAGGAAGCGTACAGTTAGGGTTAGGAAGGGTAACGTTTTAGGGTTAGGAAGGGTAACGTTTTAGGGTTAGGAAGGGTAACGTTTAAGGAAGGGTAACGTTTTAGGGTTAGGAAGGGTGAAGTTTTAGGGTTAGAAAGGGTAAAGTTAGGAAGGGTACAATTTTAGGGTTATGAAGGGTAATGTTTTAGGGTTAAGAAGGGTAAAGTTAGGGTTAGGAAGGGTAAAGTTAGGGTTAGGAAGGGTAATGTTTTAGGGTTAGGAAGGGTAAAGTTAGGGTTAGGAAGGGTAAAGTTGGAGGGTTAGGAAGGGTATAGTTTTAGGGTTAGGAAGGGGAAATGTTTTAGGGTTAGGAAGGGTAAAGTTAGGGTTAGGAAGGGTAAAGTTAGGGTTAGGAAGGGTAAAGTTAGTGTTAGGAAGGGTAAAGTTAGGGTTAGGAAGGGTACAATTTTAGGGTTATGAAGGGTAATGTTTTAGGGTTAGGAAGGGTAAAGTTAGGGTTAGGAAGGGTAAAGTTAGGGTTAGGAAGGGTAACGTTTTAGGTTTAGGAAGGGTAACGGTTTAGGAAGGGTAACGTTAGACGGTTTAGGAAGGGTAACGTTAGACGGTTAGGAAGCGTACAGTTAGGGTTAGGAAGGGTAACGTTTTAGGGTTAGGAAGGGTAACGTTTTAGGGTTAGGAAGGGTAACGTTTAAGGGTTAGGAAGGGTAACGTTTTAGGGTTATGAAGGGTAATGTTTTAGGGTTAGGAAGGGTAAAGTTTTAGGGTTAGGAAGGGTAAAGTTAGGGTTAGGAAGGGTAAAGTTAGGGTTAGGAAGGGTACAATTTTAGGGTTATGAAGGGTAATGTTTTAGGGTTAGGAAGGGTAAAGTTAGGGTTAGGAAGGGTAAAGTTAGGGTTAGGAAGGGTAAAGTTAGGGTTAGGAAGGGTAACGTTTTAGGTTTAGGAAGGGTAACGTTTTAGGTTTAGGAAGGGTAACGTTAGACGGTTAGGAATGGTAACGTTAGACGGTTAGGAAGGGTAAAGTTTTAGGGTTAGGAAGGGTAAAGTTTTAGGGTTAGGAAGGGTGAAGTTTTAGGGTTAGGAAGGGTAAAGTTGGAGGGTTAGGAAGGGTAAAGTTGGAGGGTTAGGAAGGGTGAAGTTTTAGGGTTAGGAAGGGTAACGTTGGAGGGTTAGGAAGGGTAAAGTTGGAGGGTTAGGAAGGGTAAAGTTAGGGTTAGGAAGGGTAAAGTTAGGGTTAGGAAGGGTAAAGTTAGGGTTAGGAAGGGTAAAGTTAGGGTTAGGAAGGGTACAATTTTAGGGTTATGAAGGGTAAAGTTAGGGTTAGGAAGGGTAATGTTTTAGGGTTAGGAAGGGTAAAGTTAGGGTTAGGAAGGGTAAAGTTGGAGGGTTAGGAAGGGTAAAGTTGGAGGGTTAGGAAGGGTGAAGTTTTAGGGTTAGGAAGGGGAAATGTTTTAGGGTTAGGAAGGGTAAAGTTTTAGGGTTAGGAAGGGTAAAGTTAGGGTTAGGAAGGGTAACGTTTTAGGTTTAGGAAGGGTAACGTTTTAGGTTTAGGAAGGGTAAAGTTGGAGGGTTAGGAAGGGTAACGTTGGAGGGTTAGGAAGGGTAAAGTTGGAGGGTTAGGAAGGGTAAAGTTAGGGTTAGGAAGGGTAAAGTTAGGGTTAGGAAGGGTAAAGTTAGGGTTAGGAAGGGTAAAGTTAGGGTTAGGAAGGGTACAATTTTAGGGTTATGAAGGGTAAAGTTAGGGTTAGGAAGGGTAATGTTTTAGGGTTAGGAAGGGTAAAGTTAGGGTTAGGAAGGGTAAAGTTAGGGTTAGGAAGGGTAAAGTTAGGGTTAGGAAGCGTACAATTTTAGGGTTATGAAGGGTAATGTTTTAGGGTTAGGAAGGGTAAAGTTAGGGTTAGGAAGGGTAAAGTTAGGGTTAGGAAGGGTAACGTTTTAGGTTTAGGAAGGGTAACGGTTTAGGAAAGGTAACGTTAGACGGTTTAGGAAGGGTAACGTTAGACGGTTAGGAAGCGTACAGTTAGGGTTAGGAAGGGTAACGTTTTAGGGTTAGGAAGGGTAACGTTTTAGGGTTAGGAAGGGTAACGTTTAAGGGTTAGGAAGGGTAACGTTTTAGGGTTATGAAGGGTAATGTTTTAGGGTTAGGAAGGGTAAAGTTTTAGGGTTAGGAAGGGTAAAGTTAGGGTTAGGAAGGGTAAAGTTAGGGTTAGGAAGGGTACAATTTTAGGGTTATGAAGGGTAATGTTTTAGGGTTAGGAAGGGTAAAGTTAGGGTTAGGAAGGGTAAAGTTAGGGTTAGGAAGGGTAAAGTTAGGGTTAGGAAGGGTAACGTTTTAGGTTTAGGAAGGGTAACGTTTTAGGTTTAGGAAGGGTAACGTTAGACGGTTAGGAATGGTAACGTTAGACGGTTAGGAAGGGTAAAGTTTTAGGGTTAGGAAGGGTAAAGTTTTAGGGTTAGGAAGGGTGAAGTTTTAGGGTTAGGAAGGGTAAAGTTGGAGGGTTAGGAAGGGTAAAGTTGGAGGGTTAGGAAGGGTGAAGTTTTAGGGTTAGGAAGGGTAACGTTGGAGGGTTAGGAAGGGTAAAGTTGGAGGGTTAGGAAGGGTAAAGTTAGGGTTAGGAAGGGTAAAGTTAGGGTTAGGAAGGGTAAAGTTAGGGTTAGGAAGGGTAAAGTTAGGGTTAGGAAGGGTAAAGTTAGGGTTAGGAAGGGTACAATTTTAGGGTTATGAAGGGTAAAGTTAGGGTTAGGAAGGGTAATGTTTTAGGGTTAGGAAGGGTAAAGTTAGGGTTAGGAAGGGTAAAGTTGGAGGGTTAGGAAGGGTGAAGTTTTAGGGTTAGGAAGGGGAAATGTTTTAGGGTTAGGAAGGGTAAAGTTTTAGGGTTAGGAAGGGTAAAGTTAGGGTTAGGAAGGGTAACGTTTTAGGTTTAGGAAGGGTAACGTTTTAGGTTTAGGAAGGGTAAAGTTAGGGTTAGGAAGGGTAAAGTTAGGGTTAGGAAGGGTACAATTTTAGGGTTATGAAGGGTAATGTTTTAGGGTTAGGAAGGGTAAAGTTAGGGTTAGGAAGGGTTAAGTTGGAGGGTTAGGAAGGGTACAATTTTAGGGTTATGAAGGGTAATGTTTTAGGGTTAGGAAGGGTAAAGTTAGGGTTAGGAAGGGTTAAGTTGGAGGGTTAGGAAGGGTAAAGTTAGGGTTAGGAAGGGTAAAGTTGGAGGGTTAGGAAGGGTAAAGTTAGGGTTAGGAAGGGTGAAGTTTTAGGGTTAGGAAGGGGAAATGTTTTAGGGTTAGGAAGGGTAAAGTTTTAGGGTTAGGAAGGGTAACGTTTTAGGTTTAGGAAGGGTAACGTTTTAGGTTTAGGAAGGGTAACGTTAGACGGTTAGGAAGGGTAACGTTAGACGGTTAGGAAGCGTACAGTTAGGGTTAGGAAGGGTAACGTTTTAGGGTTAGGAAGGGTAACGTTTTAGGGTTAGGAAGGGTAACGTTTTAGGGTTAGGAAGGGTAACGTTTAAGGGTTAGGAAGGGTAACGTTAGACGGTTAGGAAGGGTAAAGTTAGGGTTAGGAAGGGTACAATTTTAGGGTTATGAAGGGTAATGTTTTAGGTTTAGGAAGGGTAACGTTAGACGGTTAGGAAGCGTACAGTTAGGGTTAGGAAGGGTAACGTTTTAGGGTTAGGAAGGGTAACGTTTTAGGGTTAGGAAGGGTAACGTTTAAGGGTTAGGAAGGGTAACGTTTTAGGGTTAGGAAGGGTAAAGTTTTAGGGTTAGGAAGGGTAAAGTTAGGGTTATGAAGGGTAAAGTTAGGGTTAGGAAGGGTACAATTTTAGGGTTATGAAGGGTAATGTTTTAGGGTTAGGAAGGGTAAAGTTAGGGTTAGGAAGGGTAAAGTTGGAGGGTTAGGAAGGGTATAGTTGGAGGGTTAGGAAGGGTGAAGTTTTAGGGTTAGGAAGGGGAAATGTTTTAGGGTTAGGAAGGGTAAAGTTTTAGGGTTAGGAAGGGTAAAGTTTTAGGGTTAGGAAGGGTAAAGTTAGAGGGTTAGGAAGGGTAAAGTTGGAGGGTTAGGAAGGGTAAAGTTAGGGTTAGGAAGGGTAACGTTTTAGGGTTAGGAAGGGTAAAGTTGGAGGGTTAGGAAGGGTAAAGTTAGGGTTAGGAAGGGTAACGTTTTAGGTTTAGGAAGGATAACGTTTTAGGTTTAGGAAGGGTAACGTTAGACGGTTAGGAAGGGTAACGTTAGACGGTTAGGAAGCGTACAGTTAGGGTTAGGAAGGGTAACGTTTTAGGGTTAGGAAGGGTAACGTTTTAGGGTTAGGAAGGGTAACGTTAGAGGGTTAGGAAGGGTAACGTTTTAGGGTTAGGAAGGGTAACGTTTTAGGGTTAGGAAGGGTAAAGTTAGGGTTAGGAAGGGTAAAGTTGGAGGGTTAGGAAGGGTAAAGTTTTAGGGTTAGGAAGGGTAACGTTAGAGGGTTAGGAAGGGAAATTTTTTAGGGTTAGGAAGGGTAATGTTTTAGGGTTAGGAAGGGTAACGTTAGAGGGTTAGGAAGGGTAAAGTTTTAGAGTTAGGAAAGGTAAAGTTTTAGGGTTAGGAAGGGTAAAGTTAGGGTTAGGAAGGGTAAAGTTAGGGTTAGGAAGGGTAAAGTTTTAGGGTTAGGAAGGGTAAAGTTAGGGTTAGGAAGGGTAACGTTTTAGGTTTAGGAAGGGTAACGTTTTAGGTTTAGGAAGGGTAACGTTAGACGATTTAGGAAGGGTAACGTTAGAGGGTTAGGAAGGGTAACGTTAGAGGGTTAGGAAGGGTAACGTTTTAGGGTTAGGAAGGGTAACGTTAGACGGTTTAGGAAGGGTAACGTTAGACGGTTAGGAAGCGTACAGTTAGGGTTAGGAAGGGTAACGTTTTAGGGTTAGGAAGGGTAACGTTTTAGGGTTAGGAAGGGTAACGTTAGACGGTTTAGGAAGGGTAACATTAGACGGTTAGGAAGCGTACAGTTAGGGTTAGGAAGGGTAACGTTTTAGGGTTAGGAAGGGTAACGTTTTAGGGTTAGGAAGGGTAACGTTTTAGGGTTAGGAAGGGTAAAGTTTTAGGGTTAGGAAGGGTAAAGTTAGGGTTAGGAAGGGTAACGTTTTAGGTTTAGGAAGGGTAACGTTTTAGGTTTAGGAAGGGTAACGTTAGACGGTTTAGGAAGGGTAACGTTAGAGGGTTAGGAAGGGTAACGTTAGAGGGTTAGGAAGGGTAACGTTTTAGGGTTAGGAAGGGTAACGTTAGACGGTTTAGGAAGGGTAACGTTAGACGGTTAGGAAGCGTACAGTTAGGGTTAGGAAGGGTAACGTTTTAGGGTTAGGAAGGGTAACGTTTTAGGGTTAGGAAGGGTAACGTTAGACGGTTTAGGAAGGGTAACGTTAGACGGTTAGGAAGCGTACAGTTAGGGTTAGGAAGGGTAACGTTTTAGGGTTAGGAAGGGTAACGTTTTAGGGTTAGGAAGGGTAACGTTTTAGGGTTAGGAAGGGTAAAGTTTTAGGGTTAGGAAGGGTAAAGTTAGGGTTAGGAAGGGTAACGTTTTAGGTTTAGGAAGGGTAACGTTTTAGGTTTAGGAAGGGTAACGTTAGACGGTTTAGGAAGGGTAACGTTAGAGGGTTAGGAAGGGTAACGTTAGAGGGTTAGGAAGGGTAACGTTTTAGGGTTAGGAAGGGTAACGTTAGACGGTTTAGGAAGGGTAACGTTAGACGGTTAGGAAGCGTACAGTTAGGGTTAGGAAGGGTAACGTTTTAGGGTTAGGAAGGGTAACGTTTTAGGGTTAGGAAGGGTAACGTTAGACGGTTTAGGAAGGGTAACGTTAGACGGTTAGGAAGCGTACAGTTAGGGTTAGGAAGGGTAACGTTTTAGGGTTAGGAAGGGTAACGTTTTAGGGTTAGGAAGGGTAACGTTTTAGGGTTAGGAAGGGTAAAGTTTTAGGGTTAGGAAGGGTAAAGTTAGGGTTAGGAAGGGTAACGTTTTAGGTTTAGGAAGGGTAACGTTAGACGGTTTAGGAAGGGTAACGTTAGACGGTTAGGAAGCGTACAGTTAGGGTTAGGAAGGGTAACGTTTTAGGGTTAGGAAGGGTAACGTTTTAGGGTTAGGAAGGGTAACGTTTAAGGAAGGGTAACGTTTTAGGGTTAGGAAGGGTGAAGTTTTAGGGTTAGAAAGGGTAAAGTTAGGAAGGGTACAATTTTAGGGTTATGAAGGGTAATGTTTTAGGGTTAAGAAGGGTAAAGTTAGGGTTAGGAAGGGTAAAGTTAGGGTTAGGAAGGGTAATGTTTTAGGGTTAGGAAGGGTAAAGTTAGGGTTAGGAAGGGTAAAGTTGGAGGGTTAGGAAGGGTATAGTTTTAGGGTTAGGAAGGGGAAATGTTTTAGGGTTAGGAAGGGTAAAGTTAGGGTTAGGAAGGGTAAAGTTAGGGTTAGGAAGGGTAAAGTTAGGGTTAGGAAGGGTAAAGTTAGGGTTAGGAAGGGTACAATTTTAGGGTTATGAAGGGTAATGTTTTAGGGTTAGGAAGGGTAAAGTTAGGGTTAGGAAGGGTAAAGTTAGGGTTAGGAAGGGTAACGTTTTAGGTTTAGGAAGGGTAACGGTTTAGGAAGGGTAACGTTAGACGGTTTAGGAAGGGTAACGTTAGACGGTTAGGAAGCGTACAGTTAGGGTTAGGAAGGGTAACGTTTTAGGGTTAGGAAGGGTAACGTTTTAGGGTTAGGAAGGGTAACGTTTAAGGGTTAGGAAGGGTAACGTTTTAGGGTTATGAAGGGTAATGTTTTAGGGTTAGGAAGGGTAAAGTTTTAGGGTTAGGAAGGGTAAAGTTAGGGTTAGGAAGGGTAAAGTTAGGGTTAGGAAGGGTACAATTTTAGGGTTATGAAGGGTAATGTTTTAGGGTTAGGAAGGGTAAAGTTAGGGTTAGGAAGGGTAAAGTTAGGGTTAGGAAGGGTAAAGTTAGGGTTAGGAAGGGTAACGTTTTAGGTTTAGGAAGGGTAACGTTTTAGGTTTAGGAAGGGTAACGTTAGACGGTTAGGAATGGTAACGTTAGACGGTTAGGAAGGGTAAAGTTTTAGGGTTAGGAAGGGTAAAGTTTTAGGGTTAGGAAGGGTGAAGTTTTAGGGTTAGGAAGGGTAAAGTTGGAGGGTTAGGAAGGGTAAAGTTGGAGGGTTAGGAAGGGTGAAGTTTTAGGGTTAGGAAGGGTAACGTTGGAGGGTTAGGAAGGGTAAAGTTGGAGGGTTAGGAAGGGTAAAGTTAGGGTTAGGAAGGGTAAAGTTAGGGTTAGGAAGGGTAAAGTTAGGGTTAGGAAGGGTAAAGTTAGGGTTAGGAAGGGTACAATTTTAGGGTTATGAAGGGTAAAGTTAGGGTTAGGAAGGGTAATGTTTTAGGGTTAGGAAGGGTAAAGTTAGGGTTGGGAAGGGTAAAGTTGGAGGGTTAGGAAGGGTAAAGTTGGAGGGTTAGGAAGGGTGAAGTTTTAGGGTTAGGAAGGGGAAATGTTTTAGGGTTAGGAAGGGTAAAGTTTTAGGGTTAGGAAGGGTAAAGTTAGGGTTAGGAAGGGTAACGTTTTAGGTTTAGGAAGGGTAACGTTTTAGGTTTAGGAAGGGTAAAGTTGGAGGGTTAGGAAGGGTAACGTTGGAGGGTTAGGAAGGGTAAAGTTGGAGGGTTAGGAAGGGTAAAGTTAGGGTTAGGAAGGGTAAAGTTAGGGTTAGGAAGGGTAAAGTTAGGGTTAGGAAGGGTAAAGTTAGGGTTAGGAAGGGTACAATTTTAGGGTTATGAAGGGTAAAGTTAGGGTTAGGAAGGGTAATGTTTTAGGGTTAGGAAGGGTAAAGTTAGGGTTAGGAAGGGTAAAGTTAGGGTTAGGAAGGGTAAAGTTAGGGTTAGGAAGGGTACAATTTTAGGGTTATGAAGGGTAATGTTTTAGGGTTAGGAAGGGTAAAGTTAGGGTTAGGAAGGGTAAAGTTAGGGTTAGGAAGGGTAACGTTTTAGGTTTAGGAAGGGTAACGGTTTAGGAAAGGTAACGTTAGACGGTTTAGGAA
Source organism: Coregonus lavaretus (assembly GCF_964263955.1). Taxonomy (NCBI): domain Eukaryota; kingdom Metazoa; phylum Chordata; class Actinopteri; order Salmoniformes; family Salmonidae; genus Coregonus; species Coregonus lavaretus. The sequence continues at coordinate 198,780 of NW_028160992.1, read as the reverse complement.
GGGTAACGTTAGACGGTTAGGAAGCGTACAGTTAGGGTTAGGAAGGGTAACGTTTTAGGGTTAGGAAGGGTAACGTTTTAGGGTTAGGAAGGGTAACGTTTAAGGGTTAGGAAGGGTAACGTTTTAGGGTTATGAAGGGTAATGTTTTAGGGTTAGGAAGGGTAAAGTTTTAGGGTTAGGAAGGGTAAAGTTAGGGTTAGGAAGGGTAAAGTTAGGGTTAGGAAGGGTACAATTTTAGGGTTATGAAGGGTAATGTTTTAGGGTTAGGAAGGGTAAAGTTAGGGTTAGGAAGGGTAAAGTTAGGGTTAGGAAGGGTAAAGTTAGGGTTAGGAAGGGTAACGTTTTAGGTTTAGGAAGGGTAACGTTTTAGGTTTAGGAAGGGTAACGTTAGACGGTTAGGAATGGTAACGTTAGACGGTTAGGAAGGGTAAAGTTTTAGGGTTAGGAAGGGTAAAGTTTTAGGGTTAGGAAGGGTGAAGTTTTAGGGTTAGGAAGGGTAAAGTTGGAGGGTTAGGAAGGGTAAAGTTGGAGGGTTAGGAAGGGTGAAGTTTTAGGGTTAGGAAGGGTAACGTTGGAGGGTTAGGAAGGGTAAAGTTGGAGGGTTAGGAAGGGTAAAGTTAGGGTTAGGAAGGGTAAAGTTAGGGTTAGGAAGGGTAAAGTTAGGGTTAGGAAGGGTAAAGTTAGGGTTAGGAAGGGTAAAGTTAGGGTTAGGAAGGGTACAATTTTAGGGTTATGAAGGGTAAAGTTAGGGTTAGGAAGGGTAATGTTTTAGGGTTAGGAAGGGTAAAGTTAGGGTTAGGAAGGGTAAAGTTGGAGGGTTAGGAAGGGTGAAGTTTTAGGGTTAGGAAGGGGAAATGTTTTAGGGTTAGGAAGGGTAAAGTTTTAGGGTTAGGAAGGGTAAAGTTAGGGTTAGGAAGGGTAACGTTTTAGGTTTAGGAAGGGTAACGTTTTAGGTTTAGGAAGGGTAAAGTTAGGGTTAGGAAGGGTAAAGTTAGGGTTAGGAAGGGTACAATTTTAGGGTTATGAAGGGTAATGTTTTAGGGTTAGGAAGGGTAAAGTTAGGGTTAGGAAGGGTAAAGTTGGGGTTAGGAAGGGTACAATTTTAGGGTTATGAAGGGTAATGTTTTAGGGTTAGGAAGGGTAAAGTTAGGGTTAGGAAGGGTTAAGTTGGAGGGTTAGGAAGGGTAAAGTTAGGGTTAGGAAGGGTAAAGTTGGAGGGTTAGGAAGGGTAAAGTTAGGGTTAGGAAGGGTGAAGTTTTAGGGTTAGGAAGGGGAAATGTTTTAGGGTTAGGAAGGGTAAAGTTTTAGGGTTAGGAAGGGTAACGTTTTAGGTTTAGGAAGGGTAACGTTTTAGGTTTAGGAAGGGTAACGTTAGACGGTTAGGAAGGGTAACGTTAGACGGTTAGGAAGCGTACAGTTAGGGTTAGGAAGGGTAACGTTTTAGGGTTAGGAAGGGTAACGTTTTAGGGTTAGGAAGGGTAACGTTTTAGGGTTAGGAAGGGTAACGTTTAAGGGTTAGGAAGGGTAACGTTAGACGGTTAGGAAGGGTAAAGTTAGGGTTAGGAAGGGTACAATTTTAGGGTTATGAAGGGTAATGTTTTAGGTTTAGGAAGGGTAACGTTAGACGGTTAGGAAGCGTACAGTTAGGGTTAGGAAGGGTAACGTTTTAGGGTTAGGAAGGGTAACGTTTTAGGGTTAGGAAGGGTAACGTTTAAGGGTTAGGAAGGGTAACGTTTTAGGGTTAGGAAGGGTAAAGTTTTAGGGTTAGGAAGGGTAAAGTTAGGGTTATGAAGGGTAAAGTTAGGGTTAGGAAGGGTACAATTTTAGGGTTATGAAGGGTAATGTTTTAGGGTTAGGAAGGGTAAAGTTAGGGTTAGGAAGGGTAAAGTTGGAGGGTTAGGAAGGGTATAGTTGGAGGGTTAGGAAGGGTGAAGTTTTAGGGTTAGGAAGGGGAAATGTTTTAGGGTTAGGAAGGGTAAAGTTTTAGGGTTAGGAAGGGTAAAGTTTTAGGGTTAGGAAGGGTAAAGTTAGAGGGTTAGGAAGGGTAAAGTTGGAGGGTTAGGAAGGGTAAAGTTAGGGTTAGGAAGGGTAACGTTTTAGGGTTAGGAAGGGTAAAGTTGGAGGGTTAGGAAGGGTAAAGTTAGGGTTAGGAAGGGTAACGTTTTAGGTTTAGGAAGGATAACGTTTTAGGTTTAGGAAGGGTAACGTTAGACGGTTAGGAAGCGTACAGTTAGGGTTAGGAAGGGTAACGTTTTAGGGTTAGGAAGGGTAACGTTTTAGGGTTAGGAAGGGTAACGTTAGAGGGTTAGGAAGGGTAACGTTTTAGGGTTAGGAAGGGTAACGTTTTAGGGTTAGGAAGGGTAAAGTTAGGGTTAGGAAGGGTAAAGTTGGAGGGTTAGGAAGGGTAAAGTTTTAGGGTTAGGAAGGGTAACGTTAGAGGGTTAGGAAGGGAAATTTTTTAGGGTTAGGAAGGGTAATGTTTTAGGGTTAGGAAGGGTAACGTTAGAGGGTTAGGAAGGGTAAAGTTTTAGGGTTAGGAAGGGTAACGTTAGAGGGTTAGGAAGGGTAACATTAGAGGGTTAGGAAGGGTAACGTTAGAGGGTTAGGAAGGGTAAAGTTGGAGGGTTAGGAAGGGTAACGTTGGAGGGTTAGGAAGGGTAAAGTTGGAGGGTTAGGAAGGGTAAAGTTAGGGTTAGGAAGGGTAAAGTTAGGGTTAGGAAGGGTAAAGTTAGGGTTAGGAAGGGTAAAGTTAGGGTTAGGAAGGGTACAATTTTAGGGTTATGAAGGGTAAAGTTAGGGTTAGGAAGGGTAATGTTTTAGGGTTAGGAAGGGTAAAGTTAGGGTTGGGAAGGGTAAAGTTAGGGTTAGGAAGGGTAAAGTTAGGGTTAGGAAGGGTACAATTTTAGGGTTATGAAGGGTAATGTTAGGGTTAGGAAGGGTAATGTTTTAGGGTTAGGAAGGGTAAAGTTAGGGTTAGGAAGGGTAAAGTTGGAGGGTTAGGAAGGGTAAAGTTGGAGGGTTAGGAAGGGTAAAGTTGGAGGGTTAGGAAGGGTGAAGTTTTAGGGTTAGGAAGGGGAAATGTTTTAGGGTTAGGAAGGGTAAAGTTTTAGGGTTAGGAAGGGTAAAGTTAGGGTTAGGAAGGGTAACGTTTTAGGTTTAGGAAGGGTAACGTTTTAGGTTTAGGAAGGGTAAAGTTAGGGTTAGGAAGGGTAAAGTTAGGGTTAGGAAGGGGACAATTTTAGGGTTATGAAGGGTAATGTTTTAGGGTTAGGAAGGGTAAAGTTAGGGTTAGGAAGGGTAAAGTTGGGGTTAGGAAGGGTAAAGTTAGGGTTAGGAAGGGTAAAGTTGGAGGGTTAGGAAGGGTAAAGTTAGGGTTAGGAAGGGTGAAGTTTTAGGGTTAGGAAGGGGAAATGTTTTAGGGTTAGGAAGGGGAAATGTTTTAGGGGTTAGGAAGGGTAAAGTTTTAGGGTTAGGAAGGGTAACGTTTTAGGTTTAGGAAGGGTAACGTTTTAGGTTTAGGAAGGGTAACGTTAGACGGTTAGGAAGGGTAACGTTAGACGGTTAGGAAGCGTACAGTTAGGGTTAGGAAGGGTAACGTTTTAGGGTTAGGAAGGGTAACGTTTTAGGGTTAGGAAGGGTAACGTTTTAGGGTTAGGAAGGGTAACGTTTAAGGGTTAGGAAGGGTAACGTTAGACGGTTAGGAAGGGTAAAGTTAGGGTTAGGAAGGGTACAATTTTAGGGTTATGAAGGGTAATGTTTTAGGTTTAGGAAGGGTAACGTTAGACGGTTAGGAAGCGTACAGTTAGGGTTAGGAAGGGTAACGTTTTAGGGTTAGGAAGGGTAACGTTTTAGGGTTAGGAAGGGTAACGTTTAAGGGTTAGGAAGGGTAACGTTTTAGGGTTAGGAAGGGTAAAGTTTTAGGGTTAGGAAGGGTAAAGTTAGGGTTATGAAGGGTAAAGTTAGGGTTAGGAAGGGTACAATTTTAGGGTTATGAAGGGTAATGTTTTAGGGTTAGGAAGGGTAAAGTTAGGGTTAGGAAGGGTAAAGTTGGAGGGTTAGGAAGGGTATAGTTGGAGGGTTAGGAAGGGTGAAGTTTTAGGGTTAGGAAGGGGAAATGTTTTAGGGTTAGGAAGGGTAAAGTTTTAGGGTTAGGAAGGGTAAAGTTTTAGGGTTAGGAAGGGTAAAGTTAGAGGGTTAGGAAGGGTAAAGTTGGAGGGTTAGGAAGGGTAAAGTTAGGGTTAGGAAGGGTAACGTTTTAGGGTTAGGAAGGGTAAAGTTGGAGGGTTAGGAAGGGTAAAGTTAGGGTTAGGAAGGGTAACGTTTTAGGTTTAGGAAGGATAACGTTTTAGGTTTAGGAAGGGTAACGTTAGACGGTTAGGAAGCGTACAGTTAGGGTTAGGAAGGGTAACGTTTTAGGGTTAGGAAGGGTAACGTTTTAGGGTTAGGAAGGGTAACGTTAGAGGGTTAGGAAGGGTAACGTTTTAGGGTTAGGAAGGGTAACGTTTTAGGGTTAGGAAGGGTAAAGTTAGGGTTAGGAAGGGTAAAGTTGGAGGGTTAGGAAGGGTAAAGTTTTAGGGTTAGGAAGGGTAACGTTAGAGGGTTAGGAAGGGAAATTTTTTAGGGTTAGGAAGGGTAATGTTTTAGGGTTAGGAAGGGTAACGTTAGAGGGTTAGGAAGGGTAAAGTTTTAGGGTTAGGAAGGGTAACGTTAGAGGGTTAGGAAGGGTAACATTAGAGGGTTAGGAAGGGTAACGTTAGAGGGTTAGGAAGGGTAAAGTTGGAGGGTTAGGAAGGGTAACGTTGGAGGGTTAGGAAGGGTAAAGTTGGAGGGTTAGGAAGGGTAAAGTTAGGGTTAGGAAGGGTAAAGTTAGGGTTAGGAAGGGTAAAGTTAGGGTTAGGAAGGGTAAAGTTAGGGTTAGGAAGGGTACAATTTTAGGGTTATGAAGGGTAAAGTTAGGGTTAGGAAGGGTAATGTTTTAGGGTTAGGAAGGGTAAAGTTAGGGTTGGGAAGGGTAAAGTTAGGGTTAGGAAGGGTAAAGTTAGGGTTAGGAAGGGTACAATTTTAGGGTTATGAAGGGTAATGTTAGGGTTAGGAAGGGTAATGTTTTAGGGTTAGGAAGGGTAAAGTTAGGGTTAGGAAGGGTAAAGTTGGAGGGTTAGGAAGGGTAAAGTTGGAGGGTTAGGAAGGGTAAAGTTGGAGGGTTAGGAAGGGTGAAGTTTTAGGGTTAGGAAGGGGAAATGTTTTAGGGTTAGGAAGGGTAAAGTTTTAGGGTTAGGAAGGGTAAAGTTAGGGTTAGGAAGGGTAACGTTTTAGGTTTAGGAAGGGTAACGTTTTAGGTTTAGGAAGGGTAAAGTTAGGGTTAGGAAGGGTAAAGTTAGGGTTAGGAAGGGGACAATTTTAGGGTTATGAAGGGTAATGTTTTAGGGTTAGGAAGGGTAAAGTTAGGGTTAGGAAGGGTAAAGTTGGGGTTAGGAAGGGTAAAGTTAGGGTTAGGAAGGGTAAAGTTGGAGGGTTAGGAAGGGTAAAGTTTTAGGGTTAGGAAGGGGAAATGTTTTAGGGTTAGGAAGGGGAAATGTTTTAGGGTTAGGAAGGGTAAAGTTTTAGGGTTAGGAAGGGTAACGTTTTAGGTTTAGGAAGGGTAACGTTTTAGGTTTAGGAAGGGTAACGTTAGACGGTTAGGAAGGGTAACGTTAGACGGTTAGGAAGCGTACAGTTAGGGTTAGGAAGGGTAACGTTTTAGGGTTAGGAAGGGTAACGTTTTAGGGTTAGGAAGGGTAACGTTTTAGGGTTAGGAAGGGTAACGTTTAAGGGTTAGGAAGGGTAACGTTAGACGGTTAGGAAGGGTAAAGTTAGGGTTAGGAAGGGTACAATTTTAGGGTTATGAAGGGTAATGTTTTAGGTTTAGGAAGGGTAACGTTAGACGGTTAGGAAGCGTACAGTTAGGGTTAGGAAGGGTAACGTTTTAGGGTTAGGAAGGGTAACGTTTTAGGGTTAGGAAGGGTAACGTTTAAGGGTTAGGAAGGGTAACGTTTTAGGGTTAGGAAGGGTAAAGTTTTAGGGTTAGGAAGGGTAAAGTTAGGGTTATGAAGGGTAAAGTTAGGGTTAGGAAGGGTACATTTAGGGTTATGAGGGTAATGGTTAGGAAGGGTAAAGTTTAGGGTTAGGAAGGGTAAGTTAGGGGAGGGTTAGGAAGGGTATAGTTGGAGGTTAGGAAGGGTGATAGTTTGGAGGGTTAGGAAGGGTGAATGTTTTAGGGTTAGGAAGGGAAATGTTTTAGGGTTAGGAAGGGTAAAGTTTTAGGGTTAGGAAGGGTAAAGTTTTAGGGTTAGGAAGGGTAACGTTTGGAGGGTTAGGAAGGGTAAAGTTAGAGGTTAGGAAGGGTAACGTTTAGGTTTAGGAAGGGTAACGTTTTAGGTTTAGGAAGGGTAACGTTAGACGGTTAGGAAGCGTACAGTTAGGGTTAGGAAGGGTAACGTTTTAGGGTTAGGAAGGGTAACGTTTTAGGGTTAGGAAGGGTAACGTTAGAGGGTTAGGAAGGGTAACGTTTTAGGGTTAGGAAGGGTAACGTTTTAGGGTTAGGAAGGGTAAAGTTAGGGTTAGGAAGGGTAAAGTTGGAGGGTTAGGAAGGGTAAAGTTTTAGGGTTAGGAAGGGTAACGTTAGAGGGTTAGGAAGGGAAATTTTTTAGGGTTAGGAAGGGTAATGTTTTAGGGTTAGGAAGGGTAACGTTAGAGGGTTAGGAAGGGTAAAGTTTTAGGGTTAGGAAGGGTAACGTTAGAGGGTTAGGAAGGGTAACATTAGAGGGTTAGGAAGGGTAACGTTAGAGGGTTAGGAAGGGTAAAGTTGGAGGGTTAGGAAGGGTAACGTTGGAGGGTTAGGAAGGGTAAAGTTGGAGGGTTAGGAAGGGTAAAGTTAGGGTTAGGAAGGGTAAAGTTAGGGTTAGGAAGGGTAAAGTTAGGGTTAGGAAGGGTAAAGTTAGGGTTAGGAAGGGTACAATTTTAGGGTTATGAAGGGTAAAGTTAGGGTTAGGAAGGGTAATGTTTTAGGGTTAGGAAGGGTAAAGTTAGGGTTAGGAAGGGTAAAGTTGGAGGGTTAGGAAGGGTAAAGTTGGAGGGTTAGGAAGGGTGAAGTTTTAGGGTTAGGAAGGGGAAATGTTTTAGGGTTAGGAAGGGTAAAGTTTTAGGGTTAGGAAGGGTAAAGTTAGGGTTAGGAAGGGTAACGTTTTAGGTTTAGGAAGGGTAACGTTTTAGGTTTAGGAAGGGTAACGTTAGACGGTTAGGAAGGGTAACGTTAGACGGTTAGGAAGCGTACAGTTAGGGTTAGGAAGGGTAACGTTTTAGGGTTAGGAAGGGTAACGTTTTAGGGTTAGGAAGGGTAACGTTTTAGGGTTAGGAAGGGTAACGTTTTAGGGTTAGGAAGGGTAACGTTTTAGGGTTAGGAAGGGTAAAGTTTTAGGGTTAGGAAGGGTAAAGTTTTAGGGTTAGGAAGGGTAAAGTTAGGGTTAGGAAGGGTAAAGTTAGGGTTAGGAAGGGTACAATTTTAGGGTTATGAAGGGTAATGTTTTAGGGTTAGGAAGGGTAAAGTTAGGGTTAGGAAGGGTAAAGTTGGGGTTAGGAAGGGTACAATTTTAGGGTTATGAAGGGTAATGTTTTAGGGTTAGGAAGGGTAAAGTTAGGGTTAGGAAGGGTAAAGATGGAGGGTTAGGAAGGGTAAAGTTAGGGTTAGGAAGGGTAAAGTTGGAGGGTTAGGAAGGGTAACGTTTTAGGTTTAGGAAGGGTGAAGTTTTAGGGTTAGGAAGGGGAAATGTTTTAGGGTTAGGAAGGGGAAATGTTTTAGGGTTAGGAAGGGTAAAGTTTTAGGGTTAGGAAGGGTAACGTTTTAGGTTTAGGAAGGGTAACGTTTTAGGTTTAGGAAGGGTAACGTTAGACGGTTAGGAAGGGTAACGTTAGACGGTTAGGAAGCGTACAGTTAGGGTTAGGAAGGGTAACGTTTTAGGGTTAGGAAGGGTAACGTTTTAGGGTTAGGAAGGGTAACGTTTTAGGGTTAGGAAGGGTAACGTTTAAGGGTTAGGAAGGGTAACGTTAGACGGTTAGGAAGGGTAAAGTTAGGGTTAGGAAGGGTACAATTTTAGGGTTATGAAGGGTAATGTTTTAGGTTTAGGAAGGGTAACGTTAGACGGTTAGGAAGCGTACAGTTAGGGTTAGGAAGGGTAACGTTTTAGGGTTAGGAAGGGTAAAGTTTTAGGGTTAGGAAGGGTAAAGTTAGGGTTATGAAGGGTAAAGTTAGGGTTAGGAAGGGTACAATTTTAGGGTTATGAAGGGTAATGTTTTAGGGTTAGGAAGGGTAAAGTTGGAGGGTTAGGAAGGGTATAGTTGGAGGGTTAGGAAGGGTGAAGTTTTAGGGTTAGGAAGGGGAAATGTTTTAGGGTTATGAAGGGTAATGTTTTAGGGTTAGGAAGGGTAACGTTAGACGGTTAGGAAGCGTACAGTTAGGGTTAGGAAGGGTAACGTTTTAGGGTTAGGAAGGGTAAAGTTTTAGGGTTAGGAAGGGTAAAGTTAGGGTTATGAAGGGTAAAGTTAGGGTTAGGAAGGGTACAATTTTAGGGTTATGAAGGGTAATGTTTTAGGGTTAGGAAGGGTAAAGTTGGAGGGTTAGGAAGGGTATAGTTGGAGGGTTAGGAAGGGTGAAGTTTTAGGGTTAGGAAGGGGAAATGTTTTAGGGTTAGGAAGGGTAAAGTTTTAGGGTTAGGAAGGGTAAAGTTTTAGGGTTAGGAAGGGTAACGTTTTAGGGTTAGGAAGGGTAAAGTTGGAGGGTTAGGAAGGGTAAAGTTAGGGTTAGGAAGGGTAACGTTTTAGGTTTAGGAAGGGTAACGTTTTAGGTTTAGGAAGGGTAACGTTAGACGGTTAGGAAGCGTACAGTTAGGGTTAGGAAGGGTAACGTTTTAGGGTTAGGAAGGGTAACGTTTTAGGGTTAGGAAGGGTAACGTTAGAGGGTTAGGAAGGGTAACGTTTTAGGGTTAGGAAGGGTAACGTTTTAGGGTTAGGAAGGGTAAAGTTAGGGTTAGGAAGGGTAAAGTTGGAGGGTTAGGAAGGGTAAAGTTTTAGGGTTAGGAAGGGTAACGTTAGAGGGTTAGGAAGGGAAATGTTTTAGGGTTAGGAAGGGTAATGTTTTAGGGTTAGGAAGGGTAACGTTAGAGGGTTAGGAAGGGTAAAGTTTTAGGGTTAGGAAGGGTAACGTTAGAGGGTTAGGAAGGGTAACATTAGAGGGTTAGGAAGGGTAACGTTAGAGGGTTAGGAAGGGTAAAGTTGGAGGGTTAGGAAGGGTAACGTTGGAGGGTTAGGAAGGGTAAAGTTGGAGGGTTAGGAAGGGTAACGTTGGAGGGTTAGGAAGGGTAAAGTTAGGGTTAGGAAGGGTAAAGTTAGGGTTAGGAAGGGTAAAGTTGGAGGGTTAGGAAGGGTAAAGTTAGGGTTAGGAAGGGTAAAGTTTTAGGGTTAGGAAGGGTAAAGTTAGGGTTAGGAAGGGTAAAGTTAGGGTTAGGAAGGGTAAAGTTGGAGGGTTAGGAAGGGTAAAGTTAGGGTTAGGAAGGGTAAAGTTAGGGTTAGGAAGGGTAACGTTAGAGGGTTAGGAAGGGTAACGTTGGAGGGTTAGGAAGGGTAACGTTTTAGGGTTAGGAAGGGTAAAGTTAGGGTTAGGAAGGGTAAAGTTGGAGGGTTAGGAAGGGTAACGTTGGAGGGTTAGGAAGGGTAACGTTTTAGGGTTAGGAAGGGTAAAGTTAGGGTTAGGAAGGGTAAAGTTAGGGTTAGGAAGGGTAAAGTTGGAGGGTTAGGAAGGGTAAAGTTAGGGTTAGGAAGGGTAAAGTTAGGGTTAGGAAGGGTAAAGTTGGAGGGTTAGGAAGGGTAACGTTGGAGGGTTAGGAAGGGTAAAGTTAGGGTTAGGAAGGGTAAAGTTTTAGGGTTAGGAAGGGTAAAGTTAGGGTTAGGAAGGGTAAAGTTAGGGTTAGGAAGGGTAAAGTTGGAGGGTTAGGAAGGGTAAAGTTAGGGTTAGGAAGGGTAAAGTTAGGGTTAGGAAGGGTAACGTTAGAGGGTTAGGAAGGGTAACGTTAGAGGGTTAGGAAGGGTAACGTTTTAGGGTTAGGAAGGGTGAAGTTTTAGGGTTAGGAAGGGTAAAGTTAGGGTTAGGAAGGGTAACGTTAGAGGGTTAGGAAGGGTAACGTTAGAGTTTTAGGGTTAGGAAGGGTGAAGTTTTAGGGTTAGGAAGGATGAAGTTTTAGGGTTAGAAAGGGTAAAGTTTTAGGGTTAGGAAGGATGAAGTTTTAGGGTTAGAAAGGGTAAAGTTAGGGTTAGGAAGGGTAAAGTTGGAGGGTTAGGAAGGGTAAAGTTGGAGGGTTAGGAAGGGTGAAGTTTTAGGGTTAGGAAGGGGAAATGTTTTAGGGTTAGGAAGGGTAAAGTTTTAGGGTTAGGAAGGGTAAAGTTAGGGTTAGGAAGGGTAACGTTTTAGGTTTAGGAAGGGTAACGTTTTAGGTTTAGGAAGGGTAACGTTAGACGGTTAGGAAGCGTACAGTTAGGGTTAGGAAGGGTAACGTTTTAGGGTTAGGAAGGGTAACGTTTTAGGGTTAGGAAGGGTAACGTTAGAGGGTTAGGAAGGGTAACGTTTTAGGGTTAGGAAGGGTAACGTTTTAGGGTTAGGAAGGGTAAAGTTAGGGTTAGGAAGGGTAAAGTTAGGGTTAGGAAGGGTAAAGTTAGGGTTAGGAAGGGTAAAGTTAGGGTTAGGAAGGGTACAATTTTAGGGTTATGAAGGGTAAAGTTAGGGTTAGGAAGGGTAATGTTTTAGGGTTAGGAAGGGTAAAGTTAGGGTTAGGAAGGGTAAAGTTGGAGGGTTAGGAAGGGTAAAGTTGGAGGGTTAGGAAGGGTGAAGTTTTAGGGTTAGGAAGGGGAAATGTTTTAGGGTTAGGAAGGGGAAAGTTTTAGGGTTAGGAAGGGTAAAGTTAGGGTTAGGAAGGGTAACGTTTTAGGTTTAGGAAGGGTAACGTTTTAGGTTTAGGAAGGGTAACGTTAGACGGTTAGGAAGGGTAACGTTAGACGGTTAGGAAGGGTAACGTTTTAGGGTTAGGAAGGGTAACGTTTTAGGGTTAGGAAGGGTAACGTTTTAGGGTTAGGAAGGGTAACGTTTTAGGGTTAGGAAGGGTAACGTTTTAGGGTTAGGAAGGGTAAAGTTAGGGTTAGGAAGGGTAAAGTTAGGGTTAGGAAGGGTAAAGTTAGGGTTAGGAAGGGTACAATTTTAGGGTTATGAAGGGTAATGTTTTAGGGTTAGGAAGGGTAAAGTTAGGGTTAGGAAGGGTAAAGTTGGGGTTAGGAAGGGTACAATTTTAGGGTTATGAAGGGTAATGTTTTAGGGTTAGGAAGGGTAAAGTTAGGGTTAGGAAGGGTAAAGTTGGAGGGTTAGGAAGGGTAAAGTTAGGGTTAGGAAGGGTAAAGTTGGAGGGTTAGGAAGGGTAAAGTTAGGGTTAGGAAGGGTGAAGTTTTAGGGTTAGGAAGGGGAAATGTTTTAGGGTTAGGAAGGGGAAATGTTTTAGGGTTAGGAAGGGTAAAGTTTTAGGGTTAGGAAGGGTAACGTTTTAGGTTTAGGAAGGGTAACGTTTTAGGTTTAGGAAGGGTAACGTTAGACGGTTAGGAAGGGTAACGTTAGACGGTTAGGAAGCGTACAGTTAGGGTTAGGAAGGGTAACGTTTTAGGGTTAGGAAGGGTAACGTTTTAGGGTTAGGAAGGGTAACGTTTTAGGGTTAGGAAGGGTAACGTTTAAGGGTTAGGAAGGGTAACGTTAGACGGTTAGGAAGGGTAAAGTTAGGGTTAGGAAGGGTACAATTTTAGGGTTATGAAGGGTAATGTTTTAGGTTTAGGAAGGGTAACGTTAGACGGTTAGGAAGCGTACAGTTAGGGTTAGGAAGGGTAACGTTTTAGGGTTAGGAAGGGTAAAGTTTTAGGGTTAGGAAGGGTAAAGTTAGGGTTATGAAGGGTAAAGTTAGGGTTAGGAAGGGTACACTTTTAGGGTTATGAAGGGTAATGTTTTAGGGTTAGGAAGGGTAAAGTTGGAGGGTTAGGAAGGGTGAAGTTTTAGGGTTAGGAAGGGGAAATGTTTTAGGGTTATGAAGGGTAATGTTTTAGGGTTAGGAAGGGTAACGTTAGACGGTTAGGAAGCGTACAGTTAGGGTTAGGAAGGGTAACGTTTTAGGGTTAGGAAGGGTAAAGTTAGGGTTATGAAGGGTAAAGTTAGGGTTAGGAAGGGTACAATTTTAGGGTTATGAAGGGTAATGTTTTAGGGTTAGGAAGGGTAAAGTTGGAGGGTTAGGAAGGGTATAGTTGGAGGGTTAGGAAGGGTGAAGTTTTAGGGTTAGGAAGGGGAAATGTTTTAGGGTTATGAAGGGTAATGTTTTAGGTTTAGGAAGGGTAACGTTAGACGGTTAGGAAGCGTACAGTTAGGGTTAGGAAGGGTAACGTTTTAGGGTTAGGAAGGGTAAAGTTTTAGGGTTAGGAAGGGTAAAGTTAGGGTTATGAAGGGTAAAGTTAGGGTTAGGAAGGGTACAATTTTAGGGTTATGAAGGGTAATGTTTTAGGGTTAGGAAGGGTAAAGTTGGAGGGTTAGGAAGGGTGAAGTTTTAGGGTTAGGAAGGGGAAATGTTTTAGGGTTAGGAAGGGTAAAGTTTTAGGGTTAGGAAGGGTAAAGTTTTAGGGTTAGGAAGGGTAACGTTTTAGGGTTAGGAAGGGTAAAGTTGGAGGGTTAGGAAGGGTAAAGTTAGGGTTAGGAAGGGTAACGTTTTAGGTTTAGGAAGGGTAACGTTTTAGGTTTAGGAAGGGTAACGTTAGACGGTTAGGAAGCGTACAGTTAGGGTTAGGAAGGGTAACGTTTTAGGGTTAGGAAGGGTAACGTTTTAGGGTTAGGAAGGGTAAAGTTAGGGTTAGGAAGGGTAACGTTAGAGGGTTAGGAAGGGTAACGTTGGAGGGTTAGGAAGGGTAACGTTTTAGGGTTAGGAAGGGTAAAGTTGGAGGGTTAGGAAGGGTAAAGTTTTAGGGTTAGGAAGGGTAACGTTAGAGGGTTAGGAAGGGAAATTTTTTAGGGTTAGGAAGGGTAATGTTTTAGGGTTAGGAAGGGTAACATTAGAGGGTTAGGAAGGGTAACATTAGAGGGTTAGGAAGGGTAACGTTAGAGGGTTAGGAAGGGTAAAGTTGGAGGGTTAGGAAGGGTAACGTTGGAGGGTTAGGAAGGGTAAAGTTGGAGGGTTAGGAAGGGTAAAGTTAGGGTTAGGAAGGGTAAAGTTGGAGGGTTAGGAAGGGTAAAGTTTTAGGGTTAGGAAGGGTAAAGTTAGGGTTAGGAAGGGTAAAGTTAGGGTTAGGAAGGGTAAAGTTGGAGGGTTAGGAAGGGCAAAGTTAGGGTTAGGAAGGGTAAAGTTAGGGTTAGGAAGGGTAACGTTAGAGGGTTAGGAAGGGTAACGTTAGAGGGTTAGGAAGGGTAAAGTTGGAGGGTTAGGAAGGGTAAAGTTAGGGTTAGGAAGGGTAAAGTTGGAGGGTTAGGAAGGGTAAAGTTTTAGGGTTAGGAAGGGTAAAGTTAGGGTTAGGAAGGGTAAAGTTAGGGTTAGGAAGGGTAAAGTTGGAGGGTTAGGAAGGGTAAAGTTAGGGTTAGGAAGGGTAAAGTTAGGGTTAGGAAGGGTAACGTTAGAGGGTTAGGAAGGGTAACGTTAGAGGGTTAGGAAGGGTAACGTTTTAGGGTTAGGAAGGGTGAAGTTTTAGGGTTAGGAAGGGTAAAGTTAGGGTTAGGAAGGGTAACGTTAGAGGGTTAGGAAGGGTAACGTTAGAGTTTTAGGGTTAGGAAGGGTGAAGTTTTAGGGTTAGGAAGGATGAAGTTTTAGGGTTAGAAAGGGTAAAGTTTTAGGGTTAGGAAGGATGAAGTTTTAGGGTTAGAAAGGGTAAAGTTAGGGTTAGGAAGGGTAAAGTTGGAGGGTTAGGAAGGGTAAAGTTGGAGGGTTAGGAAGGGTGAAGTTTTAGGGTTAGGAAGGGGAAATGTTTTAGGGTTAGGAAGGGTAAAGTTTTAGGGTTAGGAAGGGTAAAGTTAGGGTTAGGAAGGGTAACGTTTTAGGTTTAGGAAGGGTAACGTTTTAGGTTTAGGAAGGGTAACGTTTTAGGTTTAGGAAGGGTAACGTTAGACGGTTAGGAAGCGTACAGTTAGGGTTAGGAAGGGTAACGTTTTAGGGTTAGGAAGGGTAACGTTTTAGGGTTAGGAAGGGTAACGTTAGAGGGTTAGGAAGGGTAACGTTTTAGGGTTAGGAAGGGTAACGTTTTAGGGTTAGGAAGGGTAAAGTTAGGGTTAGGAAGGGTAAAGTTGGAGGGTTAGGAAGGGTAAAGTTTTAGGGTTAGGAAGGGTAACGTTAGAGGGTTAGGAAGGGAAATTTGTTAGGGTTAGGAAGGGTAATGTTTTAGGGTTAGGAAGGGTAACGTTAGAGGGTTAGGAAGGGTAAAGTTTTAGGGTTAGGAAGGGTAACGTTAGAGGGTTAGGAAGGGTAACATTAGAGGGTTAGGAAGGGTAACGTTAGAGGGTTAGGAAGGGTAAAGTTGGAGGGTTAGGAAGGGTAACGTTGGAGGGTTAGGAAGGGTAAAGTTGGAGGGTTAGGAAGGGTAAAGTTAGGGTTAGGAAGGGTAAAGTTGGAGGGTTAGGAAGGGTAAAGTTTTAGGGTTAGGAAGGGTAAAGTTAGGGTTAGGAAGGGTAAAGTTAGGGTTAGGAAGGGTAAAGTTGGAGGGTTAGGAAGGGTAAAGTTAGGGTTAGGAAGGGTAAAGTTAGGGTTAGGAAGGGTAACGTTAGAGGGTTAGGAAGGGTAACGTTAGAGGGTTAGGAAGGGTAACGTTTTAGGGTTAGGAAGGGTGAAGTTTTAGGGTTAGGAAGGGTAAAGTTAGGGTTAGGAAGGGTAACGTTAGAGGGTTAGGAAGGGTAAAGTTGGAGGGTTAGGAAGGGTAAAGTTGGAGGGTTAGGAAGGGTAAAGTTAGGGTTAGGAAGGGTAAAGTTAGGGTTAGGAAGGGTAAAGTTAGGGTTAGGAAGGGTAAAGTTGGAGGGTTAGGAAGGGTAAAGTTTTAGGGTTAGGAAGGGTAAAGTTAGGGTTAGGAAGGGTAACGTTTTAGGTTTAGGAAGGGTAACGTTTTAGGTTTAGGAAGGGTAACGTTAGACGGTTAGGAAGCGTACAGTTAGGGTTAGGAAGGGTAACGTTTTAGGGTTAGGAAGGGTAACGTTTTAGGGTTAGGAAGGGTAACGTTAGAGGGTTAGGAAGGGTAACGTTTTAGGGTTAGGAAGGGTGAAGTTTTAGGGTTAGGAAGGGTAAAGTTAGGGTTAGGAAGGGTGAAGTTTTAGGTTTAGGAAGGGTAACGTTATAGTGTTAGGGTTAGGAAGGGTGAAGTTTTAGGGTTAGGAAGGGTAAAGTTGGAGGGTTAGGAAGGGAAATGTTTTAGGGTTAGGAAGGGTAACGTTTTAGGGTTAGGAAGGGTAAAGTTGGAGGGTTAGGAAGGGAAATGTTTTAGGGTTAGGAAGGGTAACGTTTTAGGGTTAGGAAGGGTAACGTTTTAGGGTTAGGAAGGGAAATGTTTTAGGGTTAGGAAGGGTAACGTTTTAGGGTTAGGAAGGGTAAAGTTAGGGTTAGGAAGGGTGAAGTTTTAGGTTTAGGAAGGGTAACGTTTTAGGGTTAGGAAGGGTAACGTTAGACGGTTAGGAAGGGTAACGTTTTAGCGTTAGGAAGGGTAAAGTTTTAGGGTTAGGAAGGGTGAAGTTTTAGGGTTAGGAAGGGTGAAGTTTTAGGGTTAGGAAGGGTGAAGTTTTAGGGTTAGGAAGGGTGAAGTTTTAGGGTTAGGAAGGGTGAAGTTTTAGGGTTAGGAAGGGTAAAGTTTTAGGGTTAGGAAGGGTGAAGTTTTAGGGTTAGGAAGGGTGAAGTTTTAGGGTTAGGAAGGATGAAGTTTTAGGGTTAGGAAGGATGAAGTTTTAGGGTTAGGAAGGGTGAAGTTTTAGGGTTAGGAAGGATGAAGTTTTAGGGTTAGAAAGGGTAAAGTTAGGGTTAGGACTGTCAACCCCTTTAGCCAGTTAGCTATGGTGCTTGACTGTCAACCCCTTTAGCTATGGTGTTTGACTGCCAACTTTTTTAGCCAGTTAGCTATGGCGCTTGACTGTCAACGCCTTTAGCCAGTTAACTATGGTGCTTGACTGTCAACCCTAGTCTTTAAGCGGAGGGGCCCAGAGCACACTAGAGGCAATTTACCAATGCACCCTGTGTTTCTGTGTGTTTGGGAGGGGTGACAGAAGAGAGAAATGCAATGAACTAACTGATCCTGTGTTTCTGTTTGTGTTTCCTGTGTAGGGAGCGATGGCAGCTACCTACTCTGCTCTGGGTCATAAGACGTGTCAACCAGTTCTGGAGCCGGTAGCTGCTTCTAGCCTGGCACAGAGACGCAACATGAAGAAACTCACCTCTATTGACATGTAACACTCACACCTCTGCCCCAGCCTTCCACTCCCCCAGCCTTCCACTCCCCCAGCCTTCCACTCCCCCAGCCTTCCACTCCCCCAGCCTTCCACTCCCCCAGCCTTCCACTCCCCCATCCCCAGCCTTCCACTCCCCCAGCCTTCCACTCCCCCATCCCCAGCCATCCACTCCCCCAGCCTTCCACTTCCCCAGCCCCAGCCTTCCACTCCCCCATCCCCAGCCATCCACTCCCCCAGCCTTCCACTTCCCCAGCCCCAGCCTTCCACTCCCCCATCCCCAGCCTTCCACTCCCCCATCCCCAGCCTTCCACTCCCCCAGCCTTCCACCTCCCCAGCCCCAGCCTTCCACTCCCCCATACCCAGCCTTACACTGCCCCATCCCCAGCCTTCCACTCCCCCAATCCCAGCCTTCCACTCCCCCAATCACAGCCTTCCACTCCCCCAGCCCCAGCCTTCCACTTCCCCAGCCCCAGCCTTCCACTTCCCCAGCCCCAGCCTTCCACTTCCCCAGCCCCAGCCTCCACTTCCCCAGCCCCAGCCTTCCACTCCCCCAATCCCAGCCTTCCACTCCCCCAATCACAGCCTTCCACTCCCCCAGCCCCAGCCTTCCACTTCCCCAGCCCCAGCCTTCCACTTCCCCAGCCCCAGCCTCCACTTCCCCAGCCCCAGCCTTCCACTCCCCCAATCCCAGCCTTCCACTCCCCCAATCACAGCCTTCCACTCCCCCAGCCTTCCACCTCCCCAGCCCCAGCCTTCCACTCCCCCATACCCAGCCTTACACTGCCCCATCCCCAGCCTTCCACTCCCCCAATCACAGCCTTCCACTCCCCCAGCCCCAGCCTTCCACTTCCCCAGCCCCAGCCTTCCACTTCCCCAGCCCCAGCCTTCCACTTCCCCAGCCCCAGCCTTCCACTTCCCCAGCCTTCCACCTCCCCATCCCCAGCCTCCCCCAGCCCCAGCCTTCCACTTCCCCAGCCCCAGCCTTCCACTTCCCCAGCCTTCCACTTCCCCAGCCTTCTACCTCCCCATCCCCAGCCTCCCCCAGCCCCAGCCTTCCACTTCCCCAGCCTTCCACCTCCCCATCCCCAGCCTCCCCCAGCCCCAGCCCAGACAACCTCCATCCCTGAGAGACACCAACACATATCTGTTACAGCTGAGAGACCCACTCTGATGGTTTATTTTCTCCCCTCTGTCAAATGCTCGTTCTCTCTCTCTTTCTCTCTTTGTCTCTCTTAGAGGAAGACAAGCGCCAGCGGATACTGTAGTTCACTGTGATAGGTCGATCCTAATCTGCTTAACTAAACTGTGCACCCCCCCACCTCTCACCCCCGCTCTTCTCTCATCTCTCTTTTCTTCCCTTTGCTATGCTCTCACTGCTCTCCCTCTCTCTCTCCCTCCCCATCCCTTATTCTCTCTCTCTCTCTCTCCCTCCCCATCCCTTATTCTCTCTCTCTCTCTCTCCCTCCCCATCCCTTATTCTCTCTCCTCTCTCTCGCTCTCTCTCTCCTCTCTCTCTCCTCTCTCTCTCTCTCCTCTCTCCCTCTCTATCTCTCTCCTCTCTCTCCTCTGTCTCCCTCCTTTCTCTCTCTCCTCTGTCTCCCTCTCTCTCTCTCTCTCTCTCTCTGTCTCCCTCTCTCTGTCTCCCTCTCTCTCCTCTCTCTCTGTCTCTTTCTCTCCTCTCTCCCTCTGTCTCCCTCTCTCTCCTCTGTCTCCCTCTCTCTGTCTCCCTCTCTCTTCTCTCTCTCTGTCTCTCTCTCTCCTCTCTCCCTCTCTCTCTCTCCTCTCTCTCCTCTGTCTCCCTCCTTTCTCTCTCTCCTCTGTCTCCCTCTCTCTGTCTCCCTCTCTCTCTCCTCTCTCTCTGTCTCTTTCTCTCCTCTCTCCCTCTGTCTCCCTCTCTCTCCTCTGTCTCCCTCCCTCTGTCTCCCTCTCTCTCCTCTCTCTCTGTCTCTTTCTCTCCTCTCTCCCTCTGTCTCCCTCTCTCTCCTCTGTTGTAATGATGTTACTTCCACCTCCACACCTCTGACTCTGTAGGCTGAAGATGAAGATAGACTCTGTCTGATCCCTGACTGTGACTGTGATCATGAAGATGTACTCTGGTAAAATAAAATCAAACAAACAAACATAAAAACTACAACAACAGGTCAATGAGGAGGAGATGATGATGGTGGTGCTGTTGGGTTATTTCTGTGAGGG
Source organism: Coregonus lavaretus (assembly GCF_964263955.1). Lineage (NCBI taxonomy): Eukaryota > Metazoa > Chordata > Actinopteri > Salmoniformes > Salmonidae > Coregonus > Coregonus lavaretus. Next base: position 180,083 of record NW_028160992.1, on the reverse strand, counting down.
GGTGAGATGGGGGTACGTGGTAGGGATGAGATGGGGGAAGGGGAGTGTCTGTGTGTGGGAAGAGACTTACAGAGAAGCTGAATTACAAAACAGATCATTTCCATGACTCTTCTAAGACATTGTGGAAATTGTACCATATTGTATTTATTTCATTTATAAAATTATATTTTTCTTTCAAGTTCTGTATATATTTCCATTAAAGATCATTATTGCCATGGGTCCACTGCCTCCTCTGTTGCTGTGTTTAACTTCACTTTGTGTCTATACTGTGTGTTAAAGGAATTACAGAGCCTTTACAAAGTCTTCAAAGCCCTTGACCTAATCCACATTTTGTTGTTTTCAGCCTGAATTCAAAATTGATTAAATAGTTTTTTTCTCACCCATCTACACACAATACCACATAATGACAGTGAAAACGTTTTGAGAATTGTTTGCGGATTTATTGAAAATGAAAAACAGAAATATTAAATTTACATAACTACTCACACCCCTGAGTCAATACATGTTAGAATCACCTTTGGCAGCGATTACAGCTGTGAGTCTTTCTGGGTAAGTCTCTAAGAGCTTTGCACTCCTGGATTGTACGATATTCGCACATTATTCTTTTAAAAATTCTTCAAGCTCTGTCAAGTTGGTTGTTGATCAATGCTAGACAGTCATTTTCAAGTCTTGCCATAGATCTTCAAACCAATTTGTCAGCACTGTAACTAGGCCCCTCAGGAACATTCAATGTCGTTTTGGTAAGCAACTCCAGTGTATATTTGGCCTTGTGTTTTAGGTTATTGTCCTGCGTAAATATAAATTAATCTCCAAGTGTTTGTTGGAAAGCAGACTGAACCAGGTATTCCTCCAATATTTTGCATGTGCTTAGCTCTTTTTATAAAAATAAAAAAAACTCCCTACTCCTTGCCGAAAACAAGCATATCCATAACATGATGCAGCCACCACCATGCTTGAAAATATGAAGTGTGATATTCAGTGTTGTTGGATTTGCCAGAAACATAACGCTTTGTATTCTGGACATAAAGTACGTTTTCTTTGTCACATTTTAGCAGTTTTACTTTAGTGGCTTATTGCAAACAGGATGCATGTTTTGGAATATTTGTATTCTGTACATGATTTGTTCTTTTCACTTTGTCATTTAGGTTAGTAATTTGGAGTAACTACAATGTTGTTGATCCATCCTCAGTTTTCTCCTATCACAGCCATTAAACGCTGCAACTGTTTTAAAGTCACCATTGGCCTCATGGTGAAATCCCTGACTGGTTTCCTTCCTCACCGGCAACTGAGTTAGGAAGTATGCCTGTATCTTTGTAGTGACTGGGTGTATTGATACACCAATTACTGAGTTGTGTCCCTGTCTGATGACATATACAGTGAGGGAAAAAAGTATTTGATCCCCTGTTGATTTTGTACGTTTGCCCACTGACAAAGACATGATCAGTCTATAATTTTAATGGTAGGTTTATTTGAACAGTGAGAGACAGAATAACAACAAACAAATCCAGAAAAACGCATGTCAAAAATTTTATAAATTGATTTGCATTTTAATAAGGGAAATAAGTATTTGACCCCTCTCATTCAGAAAGAATTCTGGCTCCCAGGTGTCTTTTATACAGGTAACGAGCTGAGATTAGGAGCACACACTTAAAGGGAGTGCTCCTAATCTCAGCTTGTTACCTGTTTAAAAGACACCTGTCCACAGAAGCTATCAATCAATCAGATTTCAAACTCTCCACCATGGCCAAGACCAAAGAGCTCTCCAAGGTTGTCAGGGACAAGATTGTAGACCTACACAAGGCTGGAATGGGCTACAAGACCATCGCCAAGCAGCTTGGTTAGAAGGTGACAACAGTTGGTGCGATTATTCGCAAATGGAAGAAACACAAAATAACTGTCAATCTCCCTCGGCCTGGGGCTCCATGCAAGATCTCACCTCGTGGAGTTGCAATGATCATGAGAACGGTGAGGAATCTGCCCAGAACTACACGGGAGGATCTTGTCAATGATCTCAAGGCAGCTGGGACCATAGTCACCAATAATAATATAATAATATGCCATTTAGCAGACACTTTTATCCAAAGCGACTTACAGTCATGCGTGCATACATTTTTGTGTATGGGTGGTCCCGGGGATCGAACCCACTACCTTGGCGTTACAAGCGCTGTGCTCTACCAGCTGAGCTACAGAGGACCACCACCAAGAAAACAATTGGTAACACACTACGCCGTGAAGGACTGAAATCCTGCAGCGCCCTCAAGGTCCCCCTGCTCAAGAAAGCACATATACAGGGCCGTCTCAAGTTTGCCAATGAACATCTGAATGATTCAGAGGAGAACTGGGTGAAAGTGTTGTGGTCAGATGAGACCAAAATCGAGGTCTTTGGCATCAACTCAACTCGCCGTGTTTGGAGGAGGAGGAATGCTGCCTATGACCCGAAGAACACCATCCCCACCGTCAAACATGGAGGTGGAAACATTATGCTTTGGGGGTGTTTTTCTGCTAAGGGGACAGGACAACTTCACCGCATCAAAGGGACGATGGACGGGGCCATGTACCGTTAAATCTTGGAAGAGAACCTCCTTCCCTCAGCCAGGGCATTGAAAATGGGTCGTGGATGGGTATTCCAGCATGACAATGACCCAAAACACACGGCCAATGCAACAAAGGAGTGGCTCAAGAAGAAGTGGTCCTCTGTAGCTCAATTGGTAGAGCATGGCACTTGTAACACCAGGGTAGTGGGTTCGATCCCCGGGACCACCCATACGTAAAAATGGATGCACACATGACTGTAAGTCGCTTTGGATAAAAGCGTCTGCTAAATGGCATATTAATATATTAACGTCCTGGAGTGGCCTAGCCAGTCTGCAGACCTTAATCCCATAGAAAATCTGTGGAGGGAGCTGAAGGTTCGAGTTGCCAAACGTCAGCCTTGAAACCTTAATGACTTGGAGAAGATCTGCAAAGAGGAGTGGAACAAAATCCCTCCTGAGATGTGTGCAAACCTGGTGGCCAACTACAAGAAACATCTGACCTCTGTGATTGCCAACAAGGGTTTTGCCACCAAGAACTAAGTCATGTTTTGCAGAGGGGTCAAATACTTATTTCCCTCATTAAAATGCAAATCAATTTATAACATTTTTGACATGCGTTTTTCTGTCTCTCACTGTTCAAATAAACCTACCATTAAAATTATAGACTGATCATGTCTTTGTCAGTGGGCAAACGTACAAAATCAGCAGGGGATCAAATACTTATTTCCCTCACTGTAGGTTCATATTACTGAGGTGTGTCCCTGTCTGATGACATTGAGGTTCATGTTACCTTGGTGTGTCCCCGTCTGATGACATCTAGGTAATAATTATTGAGGTGTGTCCCTGTCTGATGACATCTAGGGTCATATTACTGATGTGTGTCCCTGTCTGATGACATCTAGGTTCATATTACTGAGGTATGTCCCTGTCTGATGACATCTAGGTTCATATTACTTAGGTTTGTCCCTGTCTGATGACATCTAGGGTCATATTACTGAGGTATGTCCCTGTCTGATAACATCTAGGTTCATATTACTGAGGTATGTCCCTGTCTGATGACATCTAGGTTCATATTACTGATGTGTGTCCCTGTCTGATGACATCTAGGGTCATATTACTGAGGTATGTCCCTGTCTGATAACATCTAGGTTCATATTACTGAGGTATGTCCCTGTCTGATGACATCTAGGTTCATATTACTGATGTGTGTCCCTGTCTGATGACATCTAGGTTCAAATTATTGAGGTGTGTCCGTGTCTGATGACATCTAGGTTCAAATTACTGAGGTGTGTCCCTGTCTGATGACATCTAGGTTCAAATTACTGCGGTGTGTCCCTGTCTGATGACATCTAGGTTCAGATTATTGAGGTGTGTCCCTGTCTGATGACATCTAGGTTCATATTACTGAGGTGTGTCCCTGTCTGATGACATCTAGGTTCATATTACTGAGGTATGTCCCTGTCTGATGACATCTAGGTTCATATTACTGAGGTGTGTCCCTGTCTGATGACATCTAGGTTCATATTACTGAGGTATGTCCCTGTCTGATGACATCTAGGTTCATATTACTGAGGTGTGTCCCTGTCTGATGACATCTAGGTTCAAATTACTGAGGTGTGTCCCTGTCTGATGACATCTAGGTTCATATTATTGAGGTGTGTCCCTGTCTGATGACATCTAGGTTCATATTATTGAGGTGTGTCCCTGTCTGATGACATCTAGGTTCATATTACTGAGGTATGTCCCTGTCTGATGACATCTAGGTTCATATTACTGATGTGTGTCCCTGTCTGATGACATCTAGGTTCATATTACTGAGGTGTGTCCCTGTCTGATGACATCTAGGGTCATATTACTGAGGTATGTCCCTGTCTGATAACATCTAGGTTCAAATTACTGAGGTGTGTCCCTGTCTGATGACATCTAGGTTCATATTATTGAGGTGTGTCCCTGTCTGATGACATCTAGGTTCATATTATTGAGGTGTGTCCCTGTCTGATGACATCTAGGTTCATATTACTGAGGTGTGTCCCTGTCTGATGACATCTAGGTTCATATTACTGAGGTATGTCCCTGTCTGATGACATCTAGGTTCATATTACTGAGGTGTGTCCCTGTCTGATGACATCTAGGTTCATATTACTGAGGTGTGTCCTTGTCTGATGACATCTAGGTTCATATTATTGAGGTGTGTCCCTGTCTGATGACATCTAGGTTCATATTACTGAGGTGTGTCCCTGTCTGATGACATCTAGGTTCATATTACTGAGGTATGTCCCTGTCTGATGACATCTAGGTTCATATTACTGTCCCTGTCTGATGACATCTAGGTTCATATTAATGAAGTTTTTCCGTGTCTGATGACATCTAGGTTCAGATTAATGATGAATGTCCCTGTCTGATGACATCTAGGTTCATATTAATGAAGTTTTTCCTTGTCTGATGACATCTAGGTTCAGATTACTGAGGTGTGTCCCTGTCTGATGACATCTAGGTTCATATTACTAAGGTGTGTCCCTGTCTGATGACATCTAGGTTCATATTACTGTCCCTGTCTGATGACATCTAGGTTCACAATACTGAGGTATGTCCCTGTCTGATGACATCTACGTTCATATTACTGAGGTGTGTCCCTGTCTGATGACATCTAGGTTCATATTATTGAGGTGTGTCCCTGTCTGATGACATCTAGGTTCATATTACTGAGGTGTGTCCATGTCTGATGACATCTACGTTCAAATTACTGAGGTATGTCCCTGTCTGATGACATCTAGGTTCATATTACTGTCCCTGTCTGATGACATCTAGGTTCATATTAATGAAGTTTTTCCTTGTCTGATGACATATAGGTTCACAATAATGAGGTTTGTCCCTGTCTGATGACATCTAGGTTCATATTAATGAAGTTTTTCCTTGTCTGATGACATATAGGTTCACAATAATGAGGTTTGTCCCTGTCTGATGACATCTAGGTTCATATTATTGAGGTGTGTCCCTGTCTGATGACATCTAGGTTCATATTACTGAGGTATGTCCCTGTCTGATGACATCTAGGTTCATATTACTGAGGTGTGTCCCTGTCTGATGACATCTAGGGTCATATTACTGAGGTATGTCCCTGTTTGATGACATTGAGGTTCATATTACTGATGTGTGTCCCTGTCTGATTATATCTAGGTTCATATTACTGAGGTGTGTCCCTGTCTGATGACATCTAGGTTCATATTACTGAGGTGTGTCCCTGTCTGATGACATCTAGGTTCATATTACTGTCCCTGTCTGATGACATCTAGGTTCATATTACTGAGGTATGTCCCTGTCTGATGACATCTAGGTTCATATTACTGAGGTGTGTCCCTGTCTGATGACATTGAGGTTCATATTACTGAGGTTTGTCCCTGTCTGATGACATCTAGGTTCAGATTAATAATCTATGTCCCTGTCTGATGACATCTAGGTTCATATTACTTAGGTTTGTCCCTGTCTGATGACATCTAGGTTCATATTACTGAGGTGTGTCCCTGTCTGATGACATCGAGGTTCATATTAAAGAGGTGTGTCCCTGTCTGATGACATCTACGTTCAAATTACTGAGATATGTCCCAGTCTGATGACATCTAGGTTCATATTACTGTCCCTGTCTGATGACATCTAGGTTCATATTACTGAGGTGTGTCCCTGTCTGATGACATCTAGGTTAATATTACTGTCCCTGTCTGATGACATCTAGGTTCATATTACTGAGGTATGTCCCTGTCTGATGACATCTAGATTCATATTACTGAGGTGTGTCCCTGTCTGATGACATCTAGGTTCATATTACTGAAGTGTGTCCCTGTCTGATGACATCTAGGTTCATATTACTGCGGTGTGTCCCTGTCTGATGACATCTAGGTTCATATTAATGAAGTTTTTCCTTGTCTGATGACATCTAGGTTCAGATTAATGATGAATGTCCCTGTCTGATGACATCTAGGTTCATATTACTAAGGTGTGTCCCTGTCTGATGACATCTGAGTTTATATTACTGAAGTGTGTCCTTGTCTGATGACATCTAGGTTAATATTACTTAGGTTTGTTCCTGTCTGATGACATCTAGGGTCATATTACTGATGTGTGTCCCTGTCTGATGACATCTAGGTTCATATTACTGAGGTGTGTCCCTGTCTGATGACATCTAGGTTAATATTACTTAGGTTTGTCCCTGTCTGATGACATCTAGGTTCATATTACTGAGGTGTGTCCCTGTCTGATTATATCTAGGTTCATATTACTAAGGTGTGTCCCTGTCTGATGACATCTAGGTTAATATTACTGTCCCTGTCTGATGACATCTAGGTTCATATTACTGAGGTTTTTCCTTGTCTGATGACATTTAGGTTCAGATTAATGATGAATGTCCCTGTCTGATGACATCTAGGTTCAGATTAATGATGAATGTCCCTGTCTGATTATATCTAGGTTCATATTACTGAGGTGTGTCCTTGTCTGATGACATCTAGGTTAATATTACTGTCCCTGTCTGATGACATCTAGGTTCATATTACTGAGGTTTTTCCTTGTCTGATGACATTTAGGTTCAGATTAATGATGAATGTCCCTGTCTGATGACATCTAGGTTCAGATTAATGATGAATGTCCCTGTCTGATTATATCTAGGTTCATATTACTAAGGTGTGTCCCTGTCTGATGACATCTAGGTTAATATTACTGTCCCTGTCTGATGACATCTAGGTTCATATTACTGCGGTGTGTCCCTGTCTGATGACATCTAGGTTCATATTACTGAGGTGTGTCCCTGTCTGATGACATCTAGGTTCATATTACTTAGGTTTGTCCCTGTCTGATGACATCTGAGTTTATATTACTGAAGTGTGTCCTTGTCTGATGACATCTAGGTTAATATTACTTAGGTTTGTCCCTATCTGATGACATCTAGGGTCAAATTACTGAGGTGTGTCCCTGTCTGATGACATCTAGGTTCAGATTATTGAGGTGTGTCCCTGTCTGATGACATCTAGGTTCATATTACTGAGGTGTGTCCCTGTCTGATGACATCTAGGTTCATATTACTGAGGTGTGTCCCTATTTGATGACATCTAGGTTCAAATTACTGAGGTATGTCCCTGTCTGATGACATCTAGGTTCATATTACTGAGGTATGTCCCTGTCTGATGACATCTAGGTTCAAATTACTGAGGTATGTCCCTGTCTGATGACATCTAGGTTCATATTACTGAGGTGTGTCCCTGTCTGATGACATCTAGGTTCAAATTACTGAGGTATGTCCCTGTCTGATGACATCTAGGTTCATATTACTGAGGTTGGTCCGTGTCTGATGACATCTAGGTTCATATTAATGAGGTGTGTCCCTGTCTGATGACATCAAGGTTCATATTACTGTCCCTGTCTGATGACATCTAGGTTCATATTAATGAAGTTTTTCCTTGTCTGATGACATCTAGGTTCAGATTAATGATAAATGTCCCTGTCTGATTATATCTAGGTTCATATTACTAAGGTGTGTCCCTGTCTGATGACATCTAGGTTAATATTACTGTCCCTGTCTGATGACATCTAGGTTCATATTACTGAGGTGTGTCCCTGTCTGATGACATCTAGGTTAATATTACTTAGGTTTGTCCCTGTCTGATGACATCTAGGGTCATATTACTGAGGTATGTCCCTGTCTGATGACATCTAGGTTCAAATTACTGAGGTGTGTCCATGTCTGATGACATCTAGGTTCAAATTACTGAGGTGTGTCCCTGTCTGATGACATCTAGGTTAATATTACTGTCCCTGTCTGATGACATCTGAGTTTATATTACTGAAGTGTGTCCCTGTCTGATGACATCTAGGTTAATATTACTGAGGTGTGTCCCTGTCTGATGACATCTGAGTTTATATTACTGAAGTGTGTCCCTGTCTGATGACATCTAGGTTAATATTACTTAGGTTTGTCCCTGTCTGATGACATCTAGGGTCATATTACTGAGGTATGTCCCTGTCTGATGACATCTAGGTTCAAATTACTGAGGTGTGTCCATGTCTGATGACATCTAGGTTCAAATTACTGAGGTGTGTCCCTGTCTGATGACATCTAGGTTAATATTACTGTCCCTGTCTGATGACATCTGAGTTTATATTACTGAAGTGTGTCCCTGTCTGATGACATCTAGGTTAATATTACTTAGGTTTTTCCATGTCTGATGACATCTAGGTTCAAATTACTGCGGTGTGTCCCTGTCTGATGACATCTAGGTTCAAATTACTGCGGTGTGTCCCTGTCTGATGACATCTAGGTTCAAATTACTGCGGTGTGTCCCTGTCTGATGACATCTAGGTTCATATTACTGTCCCGGTCTGATGACATCTAGGTTCATATTACTGTCCCTGTCTGATGACATCTAGGTTCATATTACTGAAGTGTGTCCCTGTCTGATGACATTTAGGTTCATTTTACAGAGGTTTGTCCCTGTCTGATGACATCTACGTTCATATTACTGTCCCGGTCTGATGACATCTACGTTCATATTACTGTCCCGGTCTGATGACATCTAGGTTCATATTACTGAGGTATGTCCCTGTCTGATGACATCTAGGTTCATATTACTGAGGTGTGTCCCTGTCTGATGACATCTAGGTTCATATTACTGCGGTGTGTCCCTGTCTGATGACATCTAGGTTCATATTAATGAAGTTTTTCCTTGTCTGATGACATCTAGGTTCAGATTAATGATGAATGTCCCTGTCTGATGACATCTAGGTTAATATTACTAAGGTGTGTCCTTGTCTGATGACATCTAGGTTAATATTACTTAGGTTTGTCCCTGTCTGATGACATCTAGGTTCATATTACTGAGGTATGTCCCTGTCTGATGACATCTAGGTTCATATTACTGAGGTATGTCCCTGTCTGATAACATCTAGGTTCATATTACTGAGGTATGTCCCTGTCTGATGACATCTAGGTTCATATTACTGATGTGTGTCCCTGTCTGATGACATCTAGGTTCATATTACTGAGGTGTGTCCCTGTCTGATGACATCTAGGTTCATATTACTGAGGTGTGTCCCTGTCTGATGACATCTAGGGTCATATTACTGAGGTATGTCCCTGTCTGATGACATCTAGGGTCATATTAATGAAGTTTTTCCTTGTCTGATGACATCTAGGTTCATATTACTTAGGTTTGTCCCTGTCTGATGACATCTAGGTTGATATTACTGAGGTATGTCCCTGTCTGATGACATCTAGGTTCAAATTACTGAGGTATGTCCCTGTCTGATGACATCTAGGTTCATATTACTGAGGTGTGTCCCTGTCTGATGACATCTAGGTTCATATTACTGAGGTATGTCCCTGTCTGATGACATCTAGGTTCAGATTATTGAGGTGTTTCCCTGTCTGATGACATCTAGGGTCATATTACTGAGGTGTGTCCCTGTCTGATGACATCTAGGTTCATATTACTGAGGTGTGTTCCTGTCTGATGACATCTAGGTTCATATTACTGTCCCTGTCTGATGACATCTAGGTTAATATTACTGAGGTGTGTCCCTGTCTGATGACATCTAGGTTCATATTACTGAGGTGTGTCCCTGTCTGATGACATCTAGGTTCATATTACTGAGGTGTGTCCCTGTCTGATGACATCTAGGTTCATATTACTGAAGTTTGTCCCTGTCTGATGACATTTAGGTTCATATTACTGAGGTGTGTCCCTGTCTGATGACATCTAGGTTCATATTACTGTCCCTGTCTGATGACATCTAGGTTCATATTACTGAGGTGTGTCCCTGTCTGATGACATCTAGGTTAATATTACTGAGGTGTGTCCCTGTCTGATGACATCTAGGTTCATATTACTGAGGTATGTCCCTGTCTGATGACATCTAGGTTCATATTACTGAGGTGTGTCCCTGTCTGATGACATCTAGCTTCATATTACTGAGGTTGGTCCGTGTCTGATGACATCTAGGTTCATATTAATGAGGTGTGTCCCTGTCTGATGACATCAAGGTTCATATTACTGTCCCTGTCTGATGACATCTAGGTTCATATTAATGAAGTTTTTCCTTGTCTGATGACATCTAGGTTCAGATTAATGATGAATGTCCCTGTCTGATGACATCTAGGTTCAGATTAATGATGAATGTCCCTGTCTGATTATATCTAGGTTCATATTACTGCGGTGTGTCCCTGTCTGATGACATCTAGGTTCATATTACTGAGGTGTGTCCCTGTCTGATGACATCTAGGTTCATATTACTTAGGTTTGTCCCTGTCTGATGACATCTGAGTTTATATTACTGAAGTGTTTCCTTGTCTGATGACATCTAGGTTAATATTACTTAGGTTTGTCCCTGTCTGATGACATCTAGGGTCATATTACTGAGGTATGTCCCTGTCTGATGACATCTAGGTTCATATTACTGAAGTGTGTCCCTGTCTGATGACATCTAGGTTCATATTATTGAGGTGTGTCCCTGTCTGATGACATCTAGGTTCAAATTACTGAGGTATGTCCCTGTCTGATGACATCAAGGTTCATATTACTGAAGTGTGTCCCTGTCTGATGACATCTAGGTTCATATTATTGAGGTGTGTCCCTGTCTGATGACATCTAGGTTCACAATACTGAGGTATGTCCTTGTCTGATGACATCTAGGTTCATATTACTGAGGTGTGTCCCTGTCTGATGACATTTAGGTTCAAATTACTGAGGTATGTCCCTGTCTGATGACATCTAGGTTCATATTACTGAGGTATGTCCCTGTCTGATGACATCTAGGTTCAAATTACTGAGGTATGTCCCTGTCTGATGACATCTAGGTTCATATTACTGAGGTGTGTCCCTGTCTGATGACATCTAGGTTCATATTACTGAGGTGTGTCCCTGTCTGATGACATCTAGGTTCATATTACTGTCCCTGTCTGATGACATCTAGGTTCATATTAATGAAGTTTTTCCGTGTCTGATGACATCTAGGTTCAGATTAATGATGAATGTCCCTGTCTGATTATATCTAGGTTCATATTACTGCGGTGTGTCCCTGTCTGATGACATCTAGGTTCATATTACTGAAGTGTGTCCTTGTCTGATGACATCTAGGTTAATATTACTTAGGTTTGTCCCTGTCTGATGACATCTAGGTTCATATTACTGAGGTATGTCCCTGTCTGATGACATCTAGGTTCATATTACTGAGGTGTGTCCCTGTCTGATGACATCTAGGTTCAAATTACTGAGGTATGTCCCTGTCTGATGACATCTAGGTTCATATTACTGAGGTTTGTCCCTGTCTGATGACATCTAGGTTCAAATTACTGAGGTATGTCCCTGTCTGATGACATCTAGGTTCATATTACTGAGGTGTGTCCCTGTCTGATGACATCTAGGTTCATATTACTGAGGTATGTCCCTGTCTGATGACATCTAGGTTCAGATTATTGAGGTGTGTCCCTGTCTGATGACATCTAGGTTCAGATTAATAATCTATGTCCCTGTCTGATGACATCTAGGTTCATATTACTGAGGTGTGTCCCTGTCTGATGACATCTAGCTTCATATTACTGAGGTTGGTCCGTGTCTGATGACATCTAGGTTCATATTACTGCGGTGTGTCCCTGTCTGATGACATCTAGGTTCATATTAATGAAGTTTTTCCTTGTCTGATGACATCTAGGTTCAGATTAATGATGAATGTCCCTGTCTGATGACATCTAGGTTCAGATTAATGATGAATGTCCCTGTCTGATTATATCTAGGTTCATATTACTGCGGTGTGTCCCTGTCTGAAAACATCTAGGTTCATATTACTGAGGTGTGTCCCTGTCTGATGACATCTAGGTTCATATTACTTAGGTTTGTCCCTGTCTGATGACATCTGAGTTTATATTACTGAAGTGTGTCCCTGTCTGATGACATCTAGGTTCATATTACTGATGTGTGTCCCTATCTGATGACATCTAGGGTCATATTACTGAGGTATGTCCCTGTCTGATGACATCTAGGTTCATATTACTGAGGTTGGTCCGTGTCTGATGACATCTAGGTTCATATTAATGAGGTGTGTCCCTGTCTGATGACATCAAGGTTCATATTACTGTCCCTGTCTGATGACATCTAGGTTCATATTAATGAAGTTTTTCCTTGTCTGATGACATCTAGGTTCAGATTAATGATGAATGTCCCTGTCTGATTATATCTAGGTTCATATTACTAAGGTGTGTCCCTGTCTGATGACATCTAGGTTAATATTACTGTCCCTGTCTGATGACATCTAGGTTCATATTACTGAGGTGTGTCCCTGTCTGATGACATCTAGGTTAATATTACTTAGGTTTGTCCCTGTCTGATGACATCTAGGGTCATATTACTGAGGTATGTCCCTGTCTGATGACATCTAGGTTCAAATTACTGAGGTGTGTCCATGTCTGATGACATCTAGGTTCAAATTACTGAGGTGTGTCCCTGTCTGATGACATCTAGGTTAATATTACTGTCCCTGTCTGATGACATCTGAGTTTATATTACTGAAGTGTGTCCCTGTCTGATGACATCTAGGTTAATATTACTGAGGTGTGTCCCTGTCTGATGACATCTGAGTTTATATTACTGAAGTGTGTCCCTGTCTGATGACATCTAGGTTAATATTACTTAGGTTTGTCCCTGTCTGATGACATCTAGGGTCATATTACTGAGGTATGTCCCTGTCTGATGACATCTAGGTTCAAATTACTGAGGTGTGTCCATGTCTGATGACATCTAGGTTCAAATTACTGAGGTGTGTCCCTGTCTGATGACATCTAGGTTAATATTACTGTCCCTGTCTGATGACATCTGAGTTTATATTACTGAAGTGTGTCCCTGTCTGATGACATCTAGGTTAATATTACTTAGGTTTTTCCATGTCTGATGACATCTAGGTTCAAATTACTGCGGTGTGTCCCTGTCTGATGACATCTAGGTTCAAATTACTGCGGTGTGTCCCTGTCTGATGACATCTAGGTTCAAATTACTGCGGTGTGTCCCTGTCTGATGACATCTAGGTTCATATTACTTTCCCGGTCTGATGACATCTAGGTTCATATTACTGTCCCTGTCTGATGACATCTAGGTTCATATTACTGAAGTGTGTCCCTGTCTGATGACATTTAGGTTCATTTTACAGAGGTTTGTCCCTGTCTGATGACATCTACGTTCATATTACTGTCCCGGTCTGATGACATCTACGTTCATATTACTGTCCCGGTCTGATGACATCTAGGTTCATATTACTGAGGTATGTCCCTGTCTGATGACATCTAGGTTCATATTACTGAGGTGTGTCCCTGTCTGATGACATCTAGGTTCATATTACTGCGGTGTGTCCCTGTCTGATGACATCTAGGTTCATATTAATGAAGTTTTTCCTTGTCTGATGACATCTAGGTTCAGATTAATGATGAATGTCCCTGTCTGATGACTTCTAGGTTAATATTACTAAGGTGTGTCCTTGTCTGATGACATCTAGGTTAATATTACTTAGGTTTGTCCCTGTCTGATGACATCTAGGTTCATATTACTGAGGTATGTCCCTGTCTGATGACATCTAGGTTCATATTACTGAGGTATGTCCCTGTCTGATAACATCTAGGTTCATATTACTGAGGTATGTCCCTGTCTGATGACATCTAGGTTCATATTACTGATGTGTGTCCCTGTCTGATGACATCTAGGTTCATATTACTGAGGTGTGTCCCTGTCTGATGACATCTAGGTTCATATTACTGAGGTGTGTCCCTGTCTGATGACATCTAGGGTCATATTACTGAGGTATGTCCCTGTCTGATGACATCTAGGGTCATATTACTGAGGTATGTCCCTGTCTGATGACATCTAGGTTCATATTAATGAAGTTTTTCCTTGTCTGATGACATCTAGGTTCATATTACTTAGGTTTGTCCCTGTCTGATGACATCTAGGTTGATATTACTGAGGTATGTCCCTGTCTGATGACATCTAGGTTCAAATTACTGAGGTATGTCCCTGTCTGATGACATCTAGGTTCATATTACTGAGGTGTGTCCCTGTCTGATGACATCTAGGTTCATATTACTGAGGTATGTCCCTGTCTGATGACATCTAGGTTCAGATTATTGAGGTGTTTCCCTGTCTGATGACATCTAGGGTCATATTACTGAGGTGTGTCCCTGTCTGATGACATCTAGGTTCATATTACTGAGGTGTGTCCCTGTCTGATGACATCTAGGTTCATATTACTGTCCCTGTCTGATGACATCTAGGTTAATATTACTGAGGTGTGTCCCTGTCTGATGACATCTAGGTTCATATTACTGAGGTGTGTCCCTGTCTGATGACATCTAGGTTCATATTACTGAGGTGTGTCCCTGTCTGATGACATCTAGGTTCATATTACTGAAGTTTGTCCCTGTCTGATGACATTTAGGTTCATATTACTGAGGTGTGTCCCTGTCTGATGACATCTAGGTTCATATTACTGTCCCTGTCTGATGACATCTAGGTTCATATTACTGAGGTGTGTCCCTGTCTGATGACATCTAGGTTAATATTACTGAGGTGTGTCCCTGTCTGATGACATCTAGGTTCATATTACTTAGGTATGTCCCTGTCTGATGACATCTAGGTTCATATTACTGAGGTGTGTCCCTGTCTGATGACATCTAGCTTCATATTACTGAGGTTGGTCCGTGTCTGATGACATCTAGGTTCATATTAATGAGGTGTGTCCCTGTCTGATGACATCAAGGTTCATATTACTGTCCCTGTCTGATGACATCTAGGTTCATATTAATGAAGTTTTTCCTTGTCTGATGACATCTAGGTTCAGATTAATGATGAATGTCCCTGTCTGATGACATCTAGGTTCAGATTAATGATGAATGTCCCTGTCTGATTATATCTAGGTTCATATTACTGCGGTGTGTCCCTGTCTGATGACATCTAGGTTCATATTACTGAGGTGTGTCCCTGTCTGATGACATCTAGGTTCATATTACTTAGGTTTGTCCCTGTCTGATGACATCTGAGTTTATATTACTGAAGTGTTTCCTTGTCTGATGACATCTAGGTTAATATTACTTAGGTTTGTCCCTGTCTGATGACATCTAGGGTCATATTACTGAGGTATGTCCCTGTCTGATGACATCTAGGTTCATATTACTGAAGTGTGTCCCTGTCTGATTACATCTAGGTTCATATTATTGAGGTGTGTCCCTGTCTGATGACATCTAGGTTCAAATTACTGAGGTATGTCCCTGTCTGATGACATCAAGGTTCATATTACTGAAGTGTGTCCCTGTCTGATGACATCTAGGTTCATATTATTGAGGTGTGTCCCTGTCTGATGACATCTAGGTTCACAATACTGAGGTATGTCCTTGTCTGATGACATCTAGGTTCATATTACTGAGGTGTGTCCCTGTCTGATGACATTTAGGTTCAAATTACTGAGGTATGTCCCTGTCTGATGACATCTAGGTTCATATTACTGAGGTATGTCCCTGTCTGATGACATCTAGGTTCAAATTACTGAGGTATGTCCCTGTCTGATGACATCTAGGTTCATATTACTGAGGTGTGTCCCTGTCTGATGACATCTAGGTTCATATTACTGAGGTGTGTCCCTGTCTGATGACATCTAGGTTCATATTACTGTCCCTGTCTGATGACATCTAGGTTCATATTAATGAAGTTTTTCCGTGTCTGATGACATCTAGGTTCAGATTAATGATGAATGTCCCTGTCTGTTTATATCTAGGTTCATATTACTGCGGTGTGTCCCTGTCTGATGACATCTAGGTTCATATTACTGAAGTGTGTCCTTGTCTGATGACATCTAGGTTAATATTACTTAGGTTTGTCCCTGTCTGATGACATCTAGGTTCATATTACTGAGGTATGTCCCTGTCTGATGACATCTAGGTTCATATTACTGAGGTGTGTCCCTGTCTGATGACATCTAGGTTCAAATTACTGAGGTATGTCCCTGTCTGATGACATCTAGGTTCATATTACTGAGGTATGTCCCTGTCTGATGACATCTAGGTTCAAATTACTGAGGTATGTCCCTGTCTGATGACATCTAGGTTCATATTACTGAGGTGTGTCCCTGTCTGATGACATCTAGGTTCATATTACTGAGGTATGTCCCTGTCTGATGACATCTAGGTTCAGATTATTGAGGTGTGTCCCTGTCTGATGACATCTAGGTTCAGATTAATAATCTATGTCCCTGTCTGATGACATCTAGCTTCATATTACTGAGGTTGGTCCGTGTCTGATGACATCTAGGTTCATATTACTGCGGTGTGTCCCTGTCTGATGACATCTAGGTTCATATTAATGAAGTTTTTCCTTGTCTGATGACATCTAGGTTCAGATTAATGATGAATGTCCCTGTCTGATGACATCTAGGTTCAGATTAATGATGAATGTCCCTGTCTGATTATATCTAGGTTCATATTACTGCGGTGTGTCCCTGTCTGAAAACATCTAGGTTCATATTACTGAGGTGTGTCCCTGTCTGATGACATCTAGGTTCATATTACTTAGGTTTGTCCCTGTCTGATGACATCTGAGTTTATATTACTGAAGTGTGTCCCTGTCTGATGACATCTAGGTTCATATTACTGATGTGTGTCCCTATCTGATGACATCTAGGGTCATATTACTGAGGTATGTCCCTGTCTGATGACATCTAGGTTCATATTACTGAAGTGTGTCCCTGTCTGATGACATCTAGGTTCATATTATTGAGGTGTGTCCCTGTCTGATGACATCTAGGTTCAAATTACTGAGGTATGTCCCTGTCTGATGACATCTAGGTTCATATTACTGAAGTGTGTCCTTGTCTGATGACATCTAGGTTAATATTACTTAGGTTTGTCCCTGTCTGATGACATCTAGGTTCATATTACTGAGGTATGTCCCTGTCTGATGACATCTAGGTTCATATTACTGAGGTGTGTCCCTGTCTGATGACATCTAGGTTCAAATTACTGAGGTATGTCCCTGTCTGATGACATCTAGGTTCATATTACTGAGGTATGTCCCTGTCTGATGACATCTAGGTTCAAATTACTGAGGTATGTCCCTGTCTGATGACATCTAGGTTCATATTACTGAGGTGTGTCCCTGTCTGATGACATCTAGGTTCATATTACTGAGGTATGTCCCTGTCTGATGACATCTAGGTTCAGATTATTGAGGTGTGTCCCTGTCTGATGACATCTAGGTTCAGATTAATAATCTATGTCCCTGTCTGATGACATCTAGCTTCATATTACTGAGGTTGGTCCGTGTCTGATGACATCTAGGTTCATATTACTGCGGTGTGTCCCTGTCTGATGACATCTAGGTTCATATTAATGAAGTTTTTCCTTGTCTGATGACATCTAGGTTCAGATTAATGATGAATGTCCCTGTCTGATGACATCTAGGTTCAGATTAATGATGAATGTCCCTGTCTGATTATATCTAGGTTCATATTACTGCGGTGTGTCCCTGTCTGAAAACATCTAGGTTCATATTACTGAGGTGTGTCCCTGTCTGATGACATCTAGGTTCATATTACTTAGGTTTGTCCCTGTCTGATGACATCTGAGTTTATATTACTGAAGTGTGTCCCTGTCTGATGACATCTAGGTTCATATTACTGATGTGTGTCCCTATCTGATGACATCTAGGGTCATATTACTGAGGTATGTCCCTGTCTGATGACATCTAGGTTCATATTACTGAAGTGTGTCCCTGTCTGATGACATCTAGGTTCATATTATTGAGGTGTGTCCCTGTCTGATGACATCTAGGTTCAAATTACTGAGGTATGTCCCTGTCTGATGACATCTAGGTTCATATTACTGAAGTGTGTCCCTGTCTGATGACATCTAGGTTCATATTATTGAGGTGTGTCCCTATCTGATGACATCTAGGTTCACAATACTGAGGTATGTCCCTGTCTGATGACATCTAGGTTCATATTACTGAGGTGTGTCCCTGTCTGATGACATCTAGGTTCAAATTACTGAGGTATGTCCCTGTCTGATGACATCTAGGTTCATATTACTGAGGTATGTCCCTGTCTGATGACATCTAGGTTCAAATTACTGAGGTATGTCCCTGTCTGATGACATCTAGGTTCATATTACTGAGGTGTGTCCCTGTCTGATGACATCTAGGTTCAAATTACTGAGGTATGTCCCTGTCTGATGACATCTAGGTTCATATTACTGAGGTGTGTCCCTGTCTGATGACATCTAGGTTCAAATTACTTAGGTTTGTCCCTGTCTGATGACATCTAGGTTCATATTAATGAGGTGTGTCCCTGTCTGATGACATCAAGGTTCATATTACTGAGGTTGGTCCGTGTCTGATGACATCTAGGTTCATATTACTTAGGTGTGTCCCTGTCTGATGACATCTAGGTTCATATTAATGAGGTGTGTCCCTGTCTGATGACATCAAGGTTCATATTACTGTCCCTGTCTGATGACATCTAGGTTCATATTAATGAAGTTTTTCCTTGTCTGATGACATCTAGGTTCAGATTAATGATGAATGTCCCTGTCTGATTATATCTAGGTTCATATTACTAAGGTGTGTCCCTGTCTGATGACATCTAGGTTAATATTACTGTCCCTGTCTGATGACATCTGAGTTTATATTACTGAAGTGTGTCCCTGTCTGATGACATCTAGGTTAATATTACTTAGGTTTGTCCCTGTCTGATGACATCTAGGGTCATATTACTGAGGTATGTCCCTGTCTGATGACATCTAGGTTCAAATTACTGAGGTGTGTCCATGTCTGATGACATCTAGGTTCAAATTACTGAGGTGTGTCCCTGTCTGATGACATCTAGGTTAATATTACTGTCCCTGTCTGATAACATCTGAGTTTATATTACTGAAGTGTGTCCCTGTCTGATGACATCTAGGTTAATATTACTTAGGTTTGTCCCTGTCTGATGACATCTAGGGTCATATTACTGAGGTATGTCCCTGTCTGATGACATCTAGGTTCATATTACTGAGGTATGTCCCTGTCTGATGACATCTAGGTTCATATTACTGAGGTGTGTCCCTGTCTGATGACATCTAGGTTCATATTACTGAGGTGTGTCCATGTCTGATGACATCTAGGTTCAAATTACTGAGGTGTGTCCCTGTCTGATGACATCTAGGTTCAGATTATTGAGGTGTGTCCCTGTCTGATGACATCTAGGTTCATATTACTGCGGTGTGTCCCTGTCTGATGACATCTAGGTTCATATTACTGAGGTGTGTCCCTGTCTGATGACATCTAGGTTCATATTAATGAAGTTTTTCCTTGTCTGATGACATCTAGGTTCAGATTAATAATGAATGTCCCTGTCTGATGACATCTAGGTTCAGATTAATGATGAATGTCCCTGTCTGATTATATCTAGGTTCATATTACTGCGGTGTGTCCCTGTCTGAAAACATCTAGGTTCATATTACTGAGGTGTGTCCCTGTCTGATGACATCTAGGTTCATATTACTTAGGTTTGTCCCTGTCTGATGACATCTGAGTTTATATTACTGAAGTGTGTCCCTGTCTGATGACATCTAGGTTCATATTACTGATGTGTGTCCCTATCTGATGACATCTAGGGTCATATTACTGAGGTATGTCCCTGTCTGATGACATCTAGGTTCATATTACTGAGGTTGGTCCGTGTCTGATGACATCTAGGTTCATATTAATGAGGTGTGTCCCTGTCTGATGACATCAAGGTTCATATTACTGTCCCTGTCTGATGACATCTAGGTTCATATTAATGAAGTTTTTCCTTGTCTGATGACATCTAGGTTCAGATTAATGATGAATGTCCCTGTCTGATTATATCTAGGTTCATATTACTAAGGTGTGTCCCTGTCTGATGACATCTAGGTTAATATTACTGTCCCTGTCTGATGACATCTAGGTTCATATTACTGAGGTGTGTCCCTGTCTGATGACATCTAGGTTAATATTACTTAGGTTTGTCCCTGTCTGATGACATCTAGGGTCATATTACTGAGGTATGTCCCTGTCTGATGACATCTAGGTTCAAATTACTGAGGTGTGTCCATGTCTGATGACATCTAGGTTCAAATTACTGAGGTGTGTCCCTGTCTGATGACATCTAGGTTAATATTACTGTCCCTGTCTGATGACATCTGAGTTTATATTACTGAAGTGTGTCCCTGTCTGATGACATCTAGGTTAATATTACTGAGGTGTGTCCCTGTCTGATGACATCTGAGTTTATATTACTGAAGTGTGTCCCTGTCTGATGACATCTAGGTTCATATTACTTAGGTTTGTCCCTGTCTGATGACATCTAGGGTCATATTACTGAGGTATGTCCCTGTCTGATGACATCTAGGTTCAAATTACTGAGGTGTGTCCATGTCTGATGACATCTAGGTTCAAATTACTGAGGTGTGTCCCTGTCTGATGACATCTAGGTTAATATTATTGTCCCTGTCTGATGACATCTGAGTTTATATTACTGAAGTGTGTCCCTGTCTGATGACATCTAGGTTAATATTACTTAGGTTTTTCCATGTCTGATGACATCTAGGTTCAAATTACTGCGGTGTGTCCCTGTCTGATGACATCTAGGTTCAAATTACTGCGGTGTGTCCCTGTCTGATGACATCTAGGTTCAAATTACTGCGGTGTGTCCCTGTCTGATGACATCTAGGTTCATATTACTGTCCCGGTCTGATGACATCTAGGTTCATATTACTGTCCCTGTCTGATGACATCTAGGTTCATATTACTGAAGTGTGTCCCTGTCTGATGACATTTAGGTTCATTTTACAGAGGTTTGTCCCTGTCTGATGACATCTACGTTCATATTACTGTCCCGGTCTGATGACATCTACGTTCATATTACTGTCCCGGTCTGATGACATCTAGGTTCATATTACTGAGGTATGTCCCTGTCTGATGACATCTAGGTTCATATTACTGAGGTGTGTCCCTGTCTGATGACATCTAGGTTCATATTACTGCGGTGTGTCCCTGTCTGATGACATCTAGGTTCATATTAATGAAGTTTTTCCTTGTCTGATGACATCTAGGTTCAGATTAATGATGAATGTCCCTGTCTGATGACATCTAGGTTAATATTACTAAGGTGTGTCCTTGTCTGATGACATCTAGGTTAATATTACTTAGGTTTGTCCCTGTCTGATGACATCTAGGTTCATATTACTGAGGTATGTCCCTGTCTGATGACATCTAGGTTCATATTACTGAGGTATGTCCCTGTCTGATAACATCTAGGTTCATATTACTGAGGTATGTCCCTGTCTGATGACATCTAGGTTCATATTACTGATGTGTGTCCCTGTCTGATGACATCTAGGTTCATATTACTGAGGTGTGTCCCTGTCTGATGACATCTAGGTTCATATTACTGAGGTGTGTCCCTGTCTGATGACATCTAGGGTCATATTACTGAGGTATGTCCCTGTCTGATGACATCTAGGGTCATATTACTGAGGTATGTCCCTGTCTGATGACATCTAGGTTCATATTAATGAAGTTTTTCCTTGTCTGATGACATCTAGGTTCATATTACTTAGGTTTGTCCCTGTCTGATGACATCTAGGTTGATATTACTGAGGTATGTCCCTGTCTGATGACATCTAGGTTCAAATTACTGAGGTATGTCCCTGTCTGATGACATCTAGGTTCATATTACTGAGGTGTGTCCCTGTCTGATGACATCTAGGTTCATATTACTGAGGTATGTCCCTGTCTGATGACATCTAGGTTCAGATTATTGAGGTGTTTCCCTGTCTGATGACATCTAGGGTCATATTACTGAGGTGTGTCCCTGTCTGATGACATCTAGGTTCATATTACTGAGGTGTGTCCCTGTCTGATGACATCTAGGTTCATATTACTGTCCCTGTCTGATGACATCTAGGTTAATATTACTGAGGTGTGTCCCTGTCTGATGACATCTAGGTTCATATTACTGAGGTGTGTCCCTGTCTGATGACATCTAGGTTCATATTACTGAGGTGTGTCCCTGTCTGATGACATCTAGGTTCATATTACTGAAGTTTGTCCCTGTCTGATGACATTTAGGTTCATATTACTGAGGTGTGTCCCTGTCTGATGACATCTAGGTTCATATTACTGTCCCTGTCTGATGACATCTAGGTTCATATTACTGAGGTGTGTCCCTGTCTGATGACATCTAGGTTAATATTACTGAGGTGTGTCCCTGTCTGATGACATCTAGGTTCATATTACTTAGGTATGTCCCTGTCTGATGACATCTAGGTTCATATTACTGAGGTGTGTCCCTGTCTGATGACATCTAGCTTCATATTACTGAGGTTGGTCCGTGTCTGATGACATCTAGGTTCATATTAATGAGGTGTGTCCCTGTCTGATGACATCAAGGTTCATATTACTGTCCCTGTCTGATGACATCTAGGTTCATATTAATGAAGTTTTTCCTTGTCTGATGACATCTAGGTTCAGATTAATGATGAATGTCCCTGTCTGATGACATCTAGGTTCAGATTAATGATGAATGTCCCTGTCTGATTATATCTAGGTTCATATTACTGCGGTGTGTCCCTGTCTGATGACATCTAGGTTCATATTACTGAGGTGTGTCCCTGTCTGATGACATCTAGGTTCATATTACTTAGGTTTGTCCCTGTCTGATGACATCTGAGTTTATATTACTGAAGTGTTTCCTTGTCTGATGACATCTAGGTTAATATTACTTAGGTTTGTCCCTGTCTGATGACATCTAGGGTCATATTACTGAGGTATGTCCCTGTCTGATGACATCTAGGTTCATATTACTGAAGTGTGTCCCTGTCTGATTACATCTAGGTTCATATTATTGAGGTGTGTCCCTGTCTGATGACATCTAGGTTCAAATTACTGAGGTATGTCCCTGTCTGATGACATCAAGGTTCATATTACTGAAGTGTGTCCCTGTCTGATGACATCTAGGTTCATATTATTGAGGTGTGTCCCTGTCTGATGACATCTAGGTTCACAATACTGAGGTATGTCCTTGTCTGATGACATCTAGGTTCATATTACTGAGGTGTGTCCCTGTCTGATGACATTTAGGTTCAAATTACTGAGGTATGTCCCTGTCTGATGACATCTAGGTTCATATTACTGAGGTATGTCCCTGTCTGATGACATCTAGGTTCAAATTACTGAGGTATGTCCCTGTCTGATGACATCTAGGTTCATATTACTGAGGTGTGTCCCTGTCTGATGACATCTAGGTTCATATTACTGAGGTGTGTCCCTGTCTGATGACATCTAGGTTCATATTACTGTCCCTGTCTGATGACATCTAGGTTCATATTAATGAAGTTTTTCCGTGTCTGATGACATCTAGGTTCAGATTAATGATGAATGTCCCTGTCTGTTTATATCTAGGTTCATATTACTGCGGTGTGTCCCTGTCTGATGACATCTAGGTTCATATTACTGAAGTGTGTCCTTGTCTGATGACATCTAGGTTAATATTACTTAGGTTTGTCCCTGTCTGATGACATCTAGGTTCATATTACTGAGGTATGTCCCTGTCTGATGACATCTAGGTTCATATTACTGAGGTGTGTCCCTGTCTGATGACATCTAGGTTCAAATTACTGAGGTATGTCCCTGTCTGATGACATCTAGGTTCATATTACTGAGGTATGTCCCTGTCTGATGACATCTAGGTTCAAATTACTGAGGTATGTCCCTGTCTGATGACATCTAGGTTCATATTACTGAGGTGTGTCCCTGTCTGATGACATCTAGGTTCATATTACTGAGGTATGTCCCTGTCTGATGACATCTAGGTTCAGATTATTGAGGTGTGTCCCTGTCTGATGACATCTAGGTTCAGATTAATAATCTATGTCCCTGTCTGATGACATCTAGCTTCATATTACTGAGGTTGGTCCGTGTCTGATGACATCTAGGTTCATATTACTGCGGTGTGTCCCTGTCTGATGACATCTAGGTTCATATTAATGAAGTTTTTCCTTGTCTGATGACATCTAGGTTCAGATTAATGATGAATGTCCCTGTCTGATGACATCTAGGTTCAGATTAATGATGAATGTCCCTGTCTGATTATATCTAGGTTCATATTACTGCGGTGTGTCCCTGTCTGAAAACATCTAGGTTCATATTACTGAGGTGTGTCCCTGTCTGATGACATCTAGGTTCATATTACTTAGGTTTGTCCCTGTCTGATGACATCTGAGTTTATATTACTGAAGTGTGTCCCTGTCTGATGACATCTAGGTTCATATTACTGATGTGTGTCCCTATCTGATGACATCTAGGGTCATATTACTGAGGTATGTCCCTGTCTGATGACATCTAGGTTCATATTACTGAAGTGTGTCCCTGTCTGATGACATCTAGGTTCATATTATTGAGGTGTGTCCCTGTCTGATGACATCTAGGTTCAAATTACTGAGGTATGTCCCTGTCTGATGACATCTAGGTTCATATTACTGAAGTGTGTCCTTGTCTGATGACATCTAGGTTAATATTACTTAGGTTTGTCCCTGTCTGATGACATCTAGGTTCATATTACTGAGGTATGTCCCTGTCTGATGACATCTAGGTTCATATTACTGAGGTGTGTCCCTGTCTGATGACATCTAGGTTCAAATTACTGAGGTATGTCCCTGTCTGATGACATCTAGGTTCATATTACTGAGGTATGTCCCTGTCTGATGACATCTAGGTTCAAATTACTGAGGTATGTCCCTGTCTGATGACATCTAGGTTCATATTACTGAGGTGTGTCCCTGTCTGATGACATCTAGGTTCATATTACTGAGGTATGTCCCTGTCTGATGACATCTAGGTTCAGATTATTGAGGTGTGTCCCTGTCTGATGACATCTAGGTTCAGATTAATAATCTATGTCCCTGTCTGATGACATCTAGCTTCATATTACTGAGGTTGGTCCGTGTCTGATGACATCTAGGTTCATATTACTGCGGTGTGTCCCTGTCTGATGACATCTAGGTTCATATTAATGAAGTTTTTCCTTGTCTGATGACATCTAGGTTCAGATTAATGATGAATGTCCCTGTCTGATGACATCTAGGTTCAGATTAATGATGAATGTCCCTGTCTGATTATATCTAGGTTCATATTACTGCGGTGTGTCCCTGTCTGAAAACATCTAGGTTCATATTACTGAGGTGTGTCCCTGTCTGATGACATCTAGGTTCATATTACTTAGGTTTGTCCCTGTCTGATGACATCTGAGTTTATATTACTGAAGTGTGTCCCTGTCTGATGACATCTAGGTTCATATTACTGATGTGTGTCCCTATCTGATGACATCTAGGGTCATATTACTGAGGTATGTCCCTGTCTGATGACATCTAGGTTCATATTACTGAAGTGTGTCCCTGTCTGATGACATCTAGGTTCATATTATTGAGGTGTGTCCCTGTCTGATGACATCTAGGTTCAAATTACTGAGGTATGTCCCTGTCTGATGACATCTAGGTTCATATTACTGAAGTGTGTCCCTGTCTGATGACATCTAGGTTCATATTATTGAGGTGTGTCCCTATCTGATGACATCTAGGTTCACAATACTGAGGTATGTCCCTGTCTGATGACATCTAGGTTCATATTACTGAGGTGTGTCCCTGTCTGATGACATCTAGGTTCAAATTACTGAGGTATGTCCCTGTCTGATGACATCTAGGTTCATATTACTGAGGTATGTCCCTGTCTGATGACATCTAGGTTCAAATTACTGAGGTATGTCCCTGTCTGATGACATCTAGGTTCATATTACTGAGGTGTGTCCCTGTCTGATGACATCTAGGTTCAAATTACTGAGGTATGTCCCTGTCTGATGACATCTAGGTTCATATTACTGAGGTGTGTCCCTGTCTGATGACATCTAGGTTCAAATTACTTAGGTTTGTCCCTGTCTGATGACATCTAGGTTCATATTAATGAGGTGTGTCCCTGTCTGATGACATCAAGGTTCATATTACTGAGGTTGGTCCGTGTCTGATGACATCTAGGTTCATATTACTTAGGTGTGTCCCTGTCTGATGACATCTAGGTTCATATTAATGAGGTGTGTCCCTGTCTGATGACATCAAGGTTCATATTACTGTCCCTGTCTGATGACATCTAGGTTCATATTAATGAAGTTTTTCCTTGTCTGATGACATCTAGGTTCAGATTAATGATGAATGTCCCTGTCTGATTATATCTAGGTTCATATTACTAAGGTGTGTCCCTGTCTGATGACATCTAGGTTAATATTACTGTCCCTGTCTGATGACATCTGAGTTTATATTACTGAAGTGTGTCCCTGTCTGATGACATCTAGGTTAATATTACTTAGGTTTGTCCCTGTCTGATGACATCTAGGGTCATATTACTGAGGTATGTCCCTGTCTGATGACATCTAGGTTCAAATTACTGAGGTGTGTCCATGTCTGATGACATCTAGGTTCAAATTACTGAGGTGTGTCCCTGTCTGATGACATCTAGGTTAATATTACTGTCCCTGTCTGATAACATCTGAGTTTATATTACTGAAGTGTGTCCCTGTCTGATGACATCTAGGTTAATATTACTTAGGTTTGTCCCTGTCTGATGACATCTAGGGTCATATTACTGAGGTATGTCCCTGTCTGATGACATCTAGGTTCATATTACTGAGGTATGTCCCTGTCTGATGACATCTAGGTTCATATTACTGAGGTGTGTCCCTGTCTGATGACATCTAGGTTCATATTACTGAGGTGTGTCCATGTCTGATGACATCTAGGTTCAAATTACTGAGGTGTGTCCCTGTCTGATGACATCTAGGTTCAGATTATTGAGGTGTGTCCCTGTCTGATGACATCTAGGTTCATATTACTGCGGTGTGTCCCTGTCTGATGACATCTAGGTTCATATTACTGAGTTGTGTCCCTGTCTGATGACATCTAGGTTCATATTAATGAAGTTTTTCCTTGTCTGATGACATCTAGGTTCAGATTAATAATGAATGTCCCTGTCTGATGACATCTAGGTTCAGATTAATGATGAATGTCCCTGTCTGATTATATCTAGGTTCATATTACTGCGGTGTGTCCCTGTCTGAAAACATCTAGGTTCATATTACTGAGGTGTGTCCCTGTCTGATGACATCTAGGTTCATATTACTTAGGTTTGTCCCTGTCTGATGACATCTGAGTTTATATTACTGAAGTGTGTCCCTGTCTGATGACATCTAGGTTCATATTACTGATGTGTGTCCCTATCTGATGACATCTAGGGTCATATTACTGAGGTATGTCCCTGTCTGATGACATCTAGGTTCATATTACTGAGGTTGGTCCGTGTCTGATGACATCTAGGTTCATATTAATGAGGTGTGTCCCTGTCTGATGACATCAAGGTTCATATTACTGTCCCTGTCTGATGACATCTAGGTTCATATTAATGAAGTTTTTCCTTGTCTGATGACATCTAGGTTCAGATTAATGATGAATGTCCCTGTCTGATTATATCTAGGTTCATATTACTAAGGTGTGTCCCTGTCTGATGACATCTAGGTTAATATTACTGTCCCTGTCTGATGACATCTAGGTTCATATTACTGAGGTGTGTCCCTGTCTGATGACATCTAGGTTAATATTACTTAGGTTTGTCCCTGTCTGATGACATCTAGGGTCATATTACTGAGGTATGTCCCTGTCTGATGACATCTAGGTTCAAATTACTGAGGTGTGTCCATGTCTGATGACATCTAGGTTCAAATTACTGAGGTGTGTCCCTGTCTGATGACATCTAGGTTAATATTACTGTCCCTGTCTGATGACATCTGAGTTTATATTACTGAAGTGTGTCCCTGTCTGATGACATCTAGGTTAATATTACTGAGGTGTGTCCCTGTCTGATGACATCTGAGTTTATATTACTGAAGTGTGTCCCTGTCTGATGACATCTAGGTTAATATTACTTAGGTTTGTCCCTGTCTGATGACATCTAGGGTCATATTACTGAGGTATGTCCCTGTCTGATGACATCTAGGTTCAAATTACTGAGGTGTGTCCATGTCTGATGACATCTAGGTTCAAATTACTGAGGTGTGTCCCTGTCTGATGACATCTAGGTTAATATTATTGTCCCTGTCTGATGACATCTGAGTTTATATTACTGAAGTGTGTCCCTGTCTGATGACATCTAGGTTAATATTACTTAGGTTTTTCCATGTCTGATGACATCTAGGTTCAAATTACTGCGGTGTGTCCCTGTCTGATGACATCTAGGTTCAAATTACTGCGGTGTGTCCCTGTCTGATGACATCTAGGTTCAAATTACTGCGGTGTGTCCCTGTCTGATGACATCTAGGTTCATATTACTGTCCCGGTCTGATGACATCTAGGTTCATATTACTGTCCCTGTCTGATGACATCTAGGTTCATATTACTGAAGTGTGTCCCTGTCTGATGACATTTAGGTTCATTTTACAGAGGTTTGTCCCTGTCTGATGACATCTACGTTCATATTACTGTCCCGGTCTGATGACATCTACGTTCATATTACTGTCCCGGTCTGATGACATCTAGGTTCATATTACTGAGGTATGTCCCTGTCTGATGACATCTAGGTTCATATTACTGAGGTGTGTCCCTGTCTGATGACATCTAGGTTCATATTACTGCGGTGTGTCCCTGTCTGATGACATCTAGGTTCATATTAATGAAGTTTTTCCTTGTCTGATGACATCTAGGTTCAGATTAATGATGAATGTCCCTGTCTGATGACATCTAGGTTAATATTACTAAGGTGTGTCCTTGTCTGATGACATCTAGGTTAATATTACTTAGGTTTGTCCCTGTCTGATGACATCTAGGTTCATATTACTGAGGTATGTCCCTGTCTGATGACATCTAGGTTCATATTACTGAGGTATGTCCCTGTCTGATAACATCTAGGTTCATATTACTGAGGTATGTCCCTGTCTGATGACATCTAGGTTCATATTACTGATGTGTGTCCCTGTCTGATGACATCTAGGTTCATATTACTGAGGTGTGTCCCTGTCTGATGACATCTAGGTTCATATTACTGAGGTGTGTCCCTGTCTGATGACATCTAGGGTCATATTACTGAGGTATGTCCCTGTCTGATGACATCTAGGGTCATATTACTGAGGTATGTCCCTGTCTGATGACATCTAGGTTCATATTAATGAAGTTTTTCCTTGTCTGATGACATCTAGGTTCATATTACTTAGGTTTGTCCCTGTCTGATGACATCTAGGTTGATATTACTGAGGTATGTCCCTGTCTGATGACATCTAGGTTCAAATTACTGAGGTATGTCCCTGTCTGATGACATCTAGGTTCATATTACTGAGGTGTGTCCCTGTCTGATGACATCTAGGTTCATATTACTGAGGTATGTCCCTGTCTGATGACATCTAGGTTCAGATTATTGAGGTGTTTCCCTGTCTGATGACATCTAGGGTCATATTACTGAGGTGTGTCCCTGTCTGATGACATCTAGGTTCATATTACTGAGGTGTGTCCCTGTCTGATGACATCTAGGTTCATATTACTGTCCCTGTCTGATGACATCTAGGTTAATATTACTGAGGTGTGTCCCTGTCTGATGACATCTAGGTTCATATTACTGAGGTGTGTCCCTGTCTGATGACATCTAGGTTCATATTACTGAGGTGTGTCCCTGTCTGATGACATCTAGGTTCATATTACTGAAGTTTGTCCCTGTCTGATGACATTTAGGTTCATATTACTGAGGTGTGTCCCTGTCTGATGACATCTAGGTTCATATTACTGTCCCTGTCTGATGACATCTAGGTTCATATTACTGAGGTGTGTCCCTGTCTGATGACATCTAGGTTAATATTACTGAGGTGTGTCCCTGTCTGATGACATCTAGGTTCATATTACTTAGGTATGTCCCTGTCTGATGACATCTAGGTTCATATTACTGAGGTGTGTCCCTGTCTGATGACATCTAGCTTCATATTACTGAGGTTGGTCCGTGTCTGATGACATCTAGGTTCATATTAATGAGGTGTGTCCCTGTCTGATGACATCAAGGTTCATATTACTGTCCCTGTCTGATGACATCTAGGTTCATATTAATGAAGTTTTTCCTTGTCTGATGACATCTAGGTTCAGATTAATGATGAATGTCCCTGTCTGATGACATCTAGGTTCAGATTAATGATGAATGTCCCTGTCTGATTATATCTAGGTTCATATTACTGCGGTGTGTCCCTGTCTGATGACATCTAGGTTCATATTACTGAGGTGTGTCCCTGTCTGATGACATCTAGGTTCATATTACTTAGGTTTGTCCCTGTCTGATGACATCTGAGTTTATATTACTGAAGTGTTTCCTTGTCTGATGACATCTAGGTTAATATTACTTAGGTTTGTCCCTGTCTGATGACATCTAGGGTCATATTACTGAGGTATGTCCCTGTCTGATGACATCTAGGTTCATATTACTGAAGTGTGTCCCTGTCTGATTACATCTAGGTTCATATTATTGAGGTGTGTCCCTGTCTGATGACATCTAGGTTCAAATTACTGAGGTATGTCCCTGTCTGATGACATCAAGGTTCATATTACTGAAGTGTGTCCCTGTCTGATGACATCTAGGTTCATATTATTGAGGTGTGTCCCTGTCTGATGACATCTAGGTTCACAATACTGAGGTATGTCCTTGTCTGATGACATCTAGGTTCATATTACTGAGGTGTGTCCCTGTCTGATGACATTTAGGTTCAAATTACTGAGGTATGTCCCTGTCTGATGACATCTAGGTTCATATTACTGAGGTATGTCCCTGTCTGATGACATCTAGGTTCAAATTACTGAGGTATGTCCCTGTCTGATGACATCTAGGTTCATATTACTGAGGTGTGTCCCTGTCTGATGACATCTAGGTTCATATTACTGAGGTGTGTCCCTGTCTGATGACATCTAGGTTCATATTACTGTCCCTGTCTGATGACATCTAGGTTCATATTAATGAAGTTTTTCCGTGTCTGATGACATCTAGGTTCAGATTAATGATGAATGTCCCTGTCTGTTTATATCTAGGTTCATATTACTGCGGTGTGTCCCTGTCTGATGACATCTAGGTTCATATTACTGAAGTGTGTCCTTGTCTGATGACATCTAGGTTAATATTACTTAGGTTTGTCCCTGTCTGATGACATCTAGGTTCATATTACTGAGGTATGTCCCTGTCTGATGACATCTAGGTTCATATTACTGAGGTGTGTCCCTGTCTGATGACATCTAGGTTCAAATTACTGAGGTATGTCCCTGTCTGATGACATCTAGGTTCATATTACTGAGGTATGTCCCTGTCTGATGACATCTAGGTTCAAATTACTGAGGTATGTCCCTGTCTGATGACATCTAGGTTCATATTACTGAGGTGTGTCCCTGTCTGATGACATCTAGGTTCATATTACTGAGGTATGTCCCTGTCTGATGACATCTAGGTTCAGATTATTGAGGTGTGTCCCTGTCTGATGACATCTAGGTTCAGATTAATAATCTATGTCCCTGTCTGATGACATCTAGCTTCATATTACTGAGGTTGGTCCGTGTCTGATGACATCTAGGTTCATATTACTGCGGTGTGTCCCTGTCTGATGACATCTAGGTTCATATTAATGAAGTTTTTCCTTGTCTGATGACATCTAGGTTCAGATTAATGATGAATGTCCCTGTCTGATGACATCTAGGTTCAGATTAATGATGAATGTCCCTGTCTGATTATATCTAGGTTCATATTACTGCGGTGTGTCCCTGTCTGAAAACATCTAGGTTCATATTACTGAGGTGTGTCCCTGTCTGATGACATCTAGGTTCATATTACTTAGGTTTGTCCCTGTCTGATGACATCTGAGTTTATATTACTGAAGTGTGTCCCTGTCTGATGACATCTAGGTTCATATTACTGATGTGTGTCCCTATCTGATGACATCTAGGGTCATATTACTGAGGTATGTCCCTGTCTGATGACATCTAGGTTCATATTACTGAAGTGTGTCCCTGTCTGATGACATCTAGGTTCATATTACTGAGGTGTGTCCCTGTCTGATGACATCTAGGTTCATATTACTGAGGTATGTCCCTGTCTGATGACATCTAGGTTCAGATTATTGAGGTGTGTCCCTGTCTGATGACATCTAGGTTCAGATTAATAATCTATGTCCCTGTCTGATGACATCTAGCTTCATATTACTGAGGTTGGTCCGTGTCTGATGACATCTAGGTTCATATTACTGCGGTGTGTCCCTGTCTGATGACATCTAGGTTCATATTAATGAAGTTTTTCCTTGTCTGATGACATCTAGGTTCAGATTAATGATGAATGTCCCTGTCTGATGACATCTAGGTTCAGATTAATGATGAATGTCCCTGTCTGATTATATCTAGGTTCATATTACTGCGGTGTGTCCCTGTCTGAAAACATCTAGGTTCATATTACTGAGGTGTGTCCCTGTCTGATGACATCTAGGTTCATATTACTTAGGTTTGTCCCTGTCTGATGACATCTGAGTTTATATTACTGAAGTGTGTCCCTGTCTGATGACATCTAGGTTCATATTACTGATGTGTGTCCCTATCTGATGACATCTAGGGTCATATTACTGAGGTATGTCCCTGTCTGATGACATCTAGGTTCATATTACTGAAGTGTGTCCCTGTCTGATGACATCTAGGTTCATATTATTGAGGTGTGTCCCTGTCTGATGACATCTAGGTTCAAATTACTGAGGTATGTCCCTGTCTGATGACATCTAGGTTCATATTACTGAAGTGTGTCCCTGTCTGATGACATCTAGGTTCATATTATTGAGGTGTGTCCCTATCTGATGACATCTAGGTTCACAATACTGAGGTATGTCCCTGTCTGATGACATCTAGGTTCATATTACTGAGGTGTGTCCCTGTCTGATGACATCTAGGTTCAAATTACTGAGGTATGTCCCTGTCTGATGACATCTAGGTTCATATTACTGAGGTATGTCCCTGTCTGATGACATCTAGGTTCAAATTACTGAGGTATGTCCCTGTCTGATGACATCTAGGTTCATATTACTGAGGTGTGTCCCTGTCTGATGACATCTAGGTTCAAATTACTGAGGTATGTCCCTGTCTGATGACATCTAGGTTCATATTACTGAGGTGTGTCCCTGTCTGATGACATCTAGGTTCAAATTACTTAGGTTTGTCCCTGTCTGATGACATCTAGGTTCATATTAATGAGGTGTGTCCCTGTCTGATGACATCAAGGTTCATATTACTGAGGTTGGTCCGTGTCTGATGACATCTAGGTTCATATTACTTAGGTGTGTCCCTGTCTGATGACATCTAGGTTCATATTAATGAGGTGTGTCCCTGTCTGATGACATCAAGGTTCATATTACTGTCCCTGTCTGATGACATCTAGGTTCATATTAATGAAGTTTTTCCTTGTCTGATGACATCTAGGTTCAGATTAATGATGAATGTCCCTGTCTGATTATATCTAGGTTCATATTACTAAGGTGTGTCCCTGTCTGATGACATCTAGGTTAATATTACTGTCCCTGTCTGATGACATCTGAGTTTATATTACTGAAGTGTGTCCCTGTCTGATGACATCTAGGTTAATATTACTTAGGTTTGTCCCTGTCTGATGACATCTAGGGTCATATTACTGAGGTATGTCCCTGTCTGATGACATCTAGGTTCAAATTACTGAGGTGTGTCCATGTCTGATGACATCTAGGTTCAAATTACTGAGGTGTGTCCCTGTCTGATGACATCTAGGTTAATATTACTGTCCCTGTCTGATAACATCTGAGTTTATATTACTGAAGTGTGTCCCTGTCTGATGACATCTAGGTTAATATTACTTAGGTTTGTCCCTGTCTGATGACATCTAGGGTCATATTACTGAGGTATGTCCCTGTCTGATGACATCTAGGTTCATATTACTGAGGTATGTCCCTGTCTGATGACATCTAGGTTCATATTACTGAGGTGTGTCCCTGTCTGATGACATCTAGGTTCATATTACTGAGGTGTGTCCATGTCTGATGACATCTAGGTTCAAATTACTGAGGTGTGTCCCTGTCTGATGACATCTAGGTTCAGATTATTGAGGTGTGTCCCTGTCTGATGACATCTAGGTTCATATTACTGCGGTGTGTCCCTGTCTGATGACATCTAGGTTCATATTACTGAGGTGTGTCCCTGTCTGATGACATCTAGGTTCATATTAATGAAGTTTTTCCTTGTCTGATGACATCTAGGTTCAGATTAATAATGAATGTCCCTGTCTGATGACATCTAGGTTCAGATTAATGATGAATGTCCCTGTCTGATTATATCTAGGTTCATATTACTGCGGTGTGTCCCTGTCTGAAAACATCTAGGTTCATATTACTGAGGTGTGTCCCTGTCTGATGACATCTAGGTTCATATTACTTAGGTTTGTCCCTGTCTGATGACATCTGAGTTTATATTACTGAAGTGTGTCCCTGTCTGATGACATCTAGGTTCATATTACTGATGTGTGTCCCTATCTGATGACATCTAGGGTCATATTACTGAGGTATGTCCCTGTCTGATGACATCTAGGTTCATATTACTGAGGTTGGTCCGTGTCTGATGACATCTAGGTTCATATTAATGAGGTGTGTCCATGTCTGATGACATCTAGGTTCAAATTACTGAGGTGTGTCCCTGTCTGATGACATCTAGGTTAATATTACTGTCCCTGTCTGATGACATCTGAGTTTATATTACTGAAGTGTGTCCCTGTCTGATGACATCTAGGTTAATATTACTGAGGTGTGTCCCTGTCTGATGACATCTGAGTTTATATTACTGAAGTGTGTCCCTGTCTGATGACATCTAGGTTAATATTACTTAGGTTTGTCCCTGTCTGATGACATCTAGGGTCATATTACTGAGGTATGTCCCTGTCTGATGACATCTAGGTTCAAATTACTGAGGTGTGTCCATGTCTGATGACATCTAGGTTCAAATTACTGAGGTGTGTCCCTGTCTGATGACATCTAGGTTAATATTACTGTCCCTGTCTGATGACATCTGAGTTTATATTACTGAAGTGTGTCCCTGTCTGATGACATCTAGGTTCATATTAATGAAGTTTTTCCTTGTCTGATGACATCTAGGTTCAGATTAATAATGAATGTCCCTGTCTGATGACATCTAGGTTCAGATTAATGATGAATGTCCCTGTCTGATTATATCTAGGTTCATATTACTGCGGTGTGTCCCTGTCTGAAAACATCTAGGTTCATATTACTGAGGTGTGTCCCTGTCTGATGACATCTAGGTTCATATTACTTAGGTTTGTCCCTGTCTGATGACATCTGAGTTTATATTACTGAAGTGTGTCCCTGTCTGATGACATCTAGGTTCATATTACTGATGTGTGTCCCTATCTGATGACATCTAGGGTCATATTACTGAGGTATGTCCCTGTCTGATGACATCTAGGTTCATATTACTGAGGTTGGTCCGTGTCTGATGACATCTAGGTTCATATTAATGAGGTGTGTCCATGTCTGATGACATCTAGGTTCAAATTACTGAGGTGTGTCCCTGTCTGATGACATCTAGGTTAATATTACTGTCCCTGTCTGATGACATCTGAGTTTATATTACTGAAGTGTGTCCCTGTCTGATGACATCTAGGTTAATATTACTGAGGTGTGTCCCTGTCTGATGACATCTGAGTTTATATTACTGAAGTGTGTCCCTGTCTGATGACATCTAGGTTAATATTACTTAGGTTTGTCCCTGTCTGATGACATCTAGGGTCATATTACTGAGGTATGTCCCTGTCTGATGACATCTAGGTTCAAATTACTGAGGTGTGTCCATGTCTGATGACATCTAGGTTCAAATTACTGAGGTGTGTCCCTGTCTGATGACATCTAGGTTAATATTACTGTCCCTGTCTGATGACATCTGAGTTTATATTACTGAAGTGTGTCCCTGTCTGATTACATCTAGGTTAATATTACTTAGGTTTTTCCATGTCTGATGACATCTAGGTTCAAATTACTGCGGTGTGTCCCTGTCTGATGACATCTAGGTTCAAATTACTGCGGTGTGTCCCTGTCTGATGACATCTAGGTTCAAATTACTGCGGTGTGTCCCTGTCTGATGACATCTAGGTTCATATTACTGTCCCGGTCTGATGACATCTAGGTTCATATTACTGTCCCTGTCTGATGACATCTAGGTTCATATTACTGAAGTGTGTCCCTGTCTGATGACATTTAGGTTCATTTTACAGAGGTTTGTCCCTGTCTGATGACATCTACGTTCATATTACTGTCCCGGTCTGATGACATCTACGTTCATATTACTGTCCCGGTCTGATGACATCTAGGTTCATATTACTGAGGTATGTCCCTGTCTGATGACATCTAGGTTCATATTACTGAGGTGTGTCCCTGTCTGATGACATCTAGGTTCATATTACTGCGGTGTGTCCCTGTCTGATGACATCTAGGTTCATATTAATGAAGTTTTTCCTTGTCTGATGACATCTAGGTTCAGATTAATGATGAATGTCCCTGTCTGATGACATCTAGGTTAATATTACTAAGGTGTGTCCTTGTCTGATGACATCTAGGTTAATATTACTTAGGTTTGTCCCTGTCTGATGACATCTAGGTTCATATTACTGAGGTATGTCCCTGTCTGATGACATCTAGGTTCATATTACTGAGGTATGTCCCTGTCTGATAACATCTAGGTTCATATTACTGAGGTATGTCCCTGTCTGATGACATCTAGGTTCATATTACTGATGTGTGTCCCTGTCTGATGACATCTAGGTTCATATTACTGAGGTGTGTCCCTGTCTGATGACATCTAGGTTCATATTACTGAGGTGTGTCCCTGTCTGATGACATCTAGGGTCATATTACTGAGGTATGTCCCTGTCTGATGACATCTAGGTTAATATTACTTAGGTTTGTCCCTGTCTGATGACATCTAGGGTCATATTACTGAGGTATGTCCCTGTCTGATGACATCTAGGTTCAAATTACTGAGGTGTGTCCATGTCTGATGACATCTAGGTTCAAATTACTGAGGTGTGTCCCTGTCTGATGACATCTAGGTTAATATTACTGTCCCTGTCTGATGACATCTGAGTTTATATTACTGAAGTGTGTCCCTGTCTGATGACATCTAGGTTAATATTACTGAGGTGTGTCCCTGTCTGATGACATCTGAGTTTATATTACTGAAGTGTGTCCCTGTCTGATGACATCTAGGTTAATATTACTTAGGTTTGTCCCTGTCTGATGACATCTAGGGTCATATTACTGAGGTATGTCCCTGTCTGATGACATCTAGGTTCAAATTACTGAGGTGTGTCCATGTCTGATGACATCTAGGTTCAAATTACTGAGGTGTGTCCCTGTCTGATGACATCTAGGTTAATATTACTGTCCCTGTCTGATGACATCTGAGTTTATATTACTGAAGTGTGTCCCTGTCTGATGACATCTAGGTTAATATTACTTAGGTTTTTCCATGTCTGATGACATCTAGGTTCAAATTACTGCGGTGTGTCCCTGTCTGATGACATCTAGGTTCAAATTACTGCGGTATGTCCCTGTCTGATGACATCTAGGTTCAAATTACTGCGGTGTGTCCCTGTCTGATGACATCTAGGTTCATATTACTGTCCCGGTCTGATGACATCTAGGTTCATATTACTGTCCCTGTCTGATGACATCTAGGTTCATATTACTGAAGTGTGTCCCTGTCTGATGACATTTAGGTTCATTTTACAGAGGTTTGTCCCTGTCTGATGACATCTACGTTCATATTACTGTCCCGGTCTGATGACATCTACGTTCATATTACTGTCCCGGTCTGATGACATCTAGGTTCATATTACTGAGGTATGTCCCTGTCTGATGACATCTAGGTTCATATTACTGAGGTGTGTCCCTGTCTGATGACATCTAGGTTCATATTACTGCGGTGTGTCCCTGTCTGATGACATCTAGGTTCATATTAATGAAGTTTTTCCTTGTCTGATGACATCTAGGTTCAGATTAATGATGAATGTCCCTGTCTGATGACATCTAGGTTAATATTACTAAGGTGTGTCCTTGTCTGATGACATCTAGGTTAATATTACTTAGGTTTGTCCCTGTCTGATGACATCTAGGTTCATATTACTGAGGTATGTCCCTGTCTGATGACATCTAGGTTCATATTACTGAGGTATGTCCCTGTCTGATAACATCTAGGTTCATATTACTGAGGTATGTCCCTGTCTGATGACATCTAGGTTCATATTACTGATGTGTGTCCCTGTCTGATGACATCTAGGTTCATATTACTGAGGTGTGTCCCTGTCTGATGACATCTAGGTTCATATTACTGAGGTGTGTCCCTGTCTGATGACATCTAGGGTCATATTACTGAGGTATGTCCCTGTCTGATGACATCTAGGGTCATATTACTGAGGTATGTCCCTGTCTGATGACATCTAGGTTCATATTAATGAAGTTTTTCCTTGTCTGATGACATCTAGGTTCATATTACTTAGGTTTGTCCCTGTCTGATGACATCTAGGTTGATATTACTGAGGTATGTCCCTGTCTGATGACATCTAGGTTCAAATTACTGAGGTATGTCCCTGTCTGATGACATCTAGGTTCATATTACTGAGGTGTGTCCCTGTCTGATGACATCTAGGTTCATATTACTGAGGTATGTCCCTGTCTGATGACATCTAGGTTCAGATTATTGAGGTGTTTCCCTGTCTGATGACATCTAGGGTCATATTATTGAGGTGTGTCCCTGTCTGATGACATCTAGGTTCATATTACTGAGGTGTGTCCCTGTCTGATGACATCTAGGTTCATATTACTGTCCCTGTCTGATGACATCTAGGTTAATATTACTGAGGTGTGTCCCTGTCTGATGACATCTAGGTTCATATTACTGAGGTGTGTCCCTGTCTGATGACATCTAGGTTCATATTACTGAGGTGTGTCCCTGTCTGATGACATCTAGGTTCATATTACTGAAGTTTGTCCCTGTCTGATGACATTTAGGTTCATATTACTGAGGTGTGTCCCTGTCTGATGACATCTAGGTTCATATTACTGTCCCTGTCTGATGACATCTAGGTTCATATTACTGAGGTGTGTCCCTGTCTGATGACATCTAGGTTAATATTACTGAGGTGTGTCCCTGTCTGATGACATCTAGGTTCATATTACTGAGGTATGTCCCTGTCTGATGACATCTAGGTTCAAATTACTGTCCCTGTCTGATGACATCTAGGTTCATATTACTGAGGTATGTCCCTGTCTGATGACATCTAGGTTCATATTACTGTCCCTGTCTGATGACATCTAGGTTCATATTACTGAGGTATGTCCCTGTCTGATGACATCTAGGTTCATATTACTGAGGTGTGTCCCTGTCTGATGACATCTAGCTTCATATTACTGAGGTTGGTCCGTGTCTGATGACATCTAGGTTCATATTAATGAGGTGTGTCCCTGTCTGATGACATCAAGGTTCATATTACTGTCCCTGTCTGATGACATCTAGGTTCATATTAATGAAGTTTTTCCGTGTCTGATGACATCTAGGTTCAGATTAATGATGAATGTCCCTGTCTGTTTATATCTAGGTTCATATTACTGCGGTGTGTCCCTGTCTGATGACATCTAGGTTCATATTACTGAAGTGTGTCCTTGTCTGATGACATCTAGGTTAATATTACTTAGGTTTGTCCCTGTCTGATGACATCTAGGTTCATATTACTGAGGTATGTCCCTGTCTGATGACATCTAGGTTCATATTACTGAGGTGTGTCCCTGTCTGATGACATCTAGGTTCAAATTACTGAGGTATGTCCCTGTCTGATGACATCTAGGTTCATATTACTGAGGTATGTCCCTGTCTGATGACATCTAGGTTCAAATTACTGAGGTATGTCCCTGTCTGATGACATCTAGGTTCATATTACTGAGGTGTGTCCCTGTCTGATGACATCTAGGTTCATATTACTGAGGTATGTCCCTGTCTGATGACATCTAGGTTCAGATTATTGAGGTGTGTCCCTGTCTGATGACATCTAGGTTCAGATTAATAATCTATGTCCCTGTCTGATGACATCTAGGTTCATATTACTGAGGTGTGTCCCTGTCTGATGACATCTAGCTTCATATTACTGAGGTTGGTCCGTGTCTGATGACATCTAGGTTCATATTACTGCGGTGTGTCCCTGTCTGATGACATCTAGGTTCATATTAATGAAGTTTTTCCTTGTCTGATGACATCTAGGTTCAGATTAATGATGAATGTCCCTGTCTGATGACATCTAGGTTCAGATTAATGATGAATGTCCCTGTCTGATTATATCTAGGTTCATATTACTGCGGTGTGTCCCTGTCTGATGACATCTAGGTTCATATTACTGAGGTGTGTCCCTGTCTGATGACATCTAGGTTCATATTACTTAGGTTTGTCCCTGTCTGATGACATCTGAGTTTATATTACTGAAGTGTTTCCTTGTCTGATGACATCTAGGTTAATATTACTTAGGTTTGTCCCTGTCTGATGACATCTAGGGTCATATTACTGAGGTATGTCCCTGTCTGATGACATCTAGGTTCATATTACTGAAGTGTGTCCCTGTCTGATTACATCTAGGTTCATATTATTGAGGTGTGTCCCTGTCTGATGACATCTAGGTTCAAATTACTGAGGTATGTCCCTGTCTGATGACATCAAGGTTCATATTACTGAAGTGTGTCCCTGTCTGATGACATCTAGGTTCATATTATTGAGGTGTGTCCCTGTCTGATGACATCTAGGTTCACAATACTGAGGTATGTCCTTGTCTGATGACATCTAGGTTCATATTACTGAGGTGTGTCCCTGTCTGATGACATTTAGGTTCAAATTACTGAGGTATGTCCCTGTCTGATGACATCTAGGTTCATATTACTGAGGTATGTCCCTGTCTGATGACATCTAGGTTCAAATTACTGAGGTATGTCCCTGTCTGATGACATCTAGGTTCATATTACTGAGGTGTGTCCCTGTCTGATGACATCTAGGTTCATATTACTGAGGTGTGTCCCTGTCTGATGACATCTAGGTTCATATTACTGTCCCTGTCTGATGACATCTAGGTTCATATTAATGAAGTTTTTCCGTGTCTGATGACATCTAGGTTCAGATTAATGATGAATGTCCCTGTCTGTTTATATCTAGGTTCATATTACTGCGGTGTGTCCCTGTCTGATGACATCTAGGTTCATATTACTGAAGTGTGTCCTTGTCTGATGACATCTAGGTTAATATTACTTAGGTTTGTCCCTGTCTGATGACATCTAGGTTCATATTACTGAGGTATGTCCCTGTCTGATGACATCTAGGTTCATATTACTGAGGTGTGTCCCTGTCTGATGACATCTAGGTTCAAA
The DNA here is from genome assembly GCF_964263955.1 of Coregonus lavaretus. NCBI lineage: Eukaryota > Metazoa > Chordata > Actinopteri > Salmoniformes > Salmonidae > Coregonus > Coregonus lavaretus. The sequence goes on along the minus strand of NW_028160992.1, from coordinate 137,964 downwards.
TTACTGAGGTATGTCCCTGTCTGATGACATCTAGGTTCATATTACTGAGGTATGTCCCTGTCTGATGACATCTAGGTTCAAATTACTGAGGTATGTCCCTGTCTGATGACATCTAGGTTCATATTACTGAGGTGTGTCCCTGTCTGATGACATCTAGGTTCATATTACTGAGGTATGTCCCTGTCTGATGACATCTAGGTTCAGATTATTGAGGTGTGTCCCTGTCTGATGACATCTAGGTTCAGATTAATAATCTATGTCCCTGTCTGATGACATCTAGCTTCATATTACTGAGGTTGGTCCGTGTCTGATGACATCTAGGTTCATATTACTGCGGTGTGTCCCTGTCTGATGACATCTAGGTTCATATTAATGAAGTTTTTCCTTGTCTGATGACATCTAGGTTCAGATTAATGATGAATGTCCCTGTCTGATGACATCTAGGTTCAGATTAATGATGAATGTCCCTGTCTGATTATATCTAGGTTCATATTACTGCGGTGTGTCCCTGTCTGAAAACATCTAGGTTCATATTACTGAGGTGTGTCCCTGTCTGATGACATCTAGGTTCAGATTATTGAGGTGTTTCCCTGTCTGATGACATCTAGGGTCATATTACTGAGGTGTGTCCCTGTCTGATGACATCTAGGTTCATATTACTGAGGTGTGTCCCTGTCTGATGACATCTAGGTTCATATTACTGAGGTGTGTCCCTGTCTGATGACATCTAGGTTCATATTACTGAAGTTTGTCCCTGTCTGATGACATTTAGGTTCATATTACTGAGGTGTGTCCCTGTCTGATGACATCTAGGTTCATATTACTGTCCCTGTCTGATGACATCTAGGTTCATATTACTGAGGTGTGTCCCTGTCTGATGACATCTAGGTTAATATTACTGAGGTGTGTCCCTGTCTGATGACATCTAGGTTCATATTACTTAGGTATGTCCCTGTCTGATGACATCTAGGTTCAGATTAATAATCTATGTCCCTGTCTGATGACATCTAGGTTCATATTACTGAGGTGTGTCCCTGTCTGATGACATCTAGCTTCATATTACTGAGGTTGGTCCGTGTCTGATGACATCTAGGTTCATATTACTGCGGTGTGTCCCTGTCTGATGACATCTAGGTTCATATTAATGAAGTTTTTCCTTGTCTGATGACATCTAGGTTCAGATTAATGATGAATGTCCCTGTCTGATGACATCTAGGTTCAGATTAATGATGAATGTCCCTGTCTGATTATATCTAGGTTCATATTACTGCGGTGTGTCCCTGTCTGATGACATCTAGGTTCATATTACTGAGGTGTGTCCCTGTCTGATGACATCTAGGTTCATATTACTTAGGTTTGTCCCTGTCTGATGACATCTGAGTTTATATTACTGAAGTGTTTCCTTGTCTGATGACATCTAGGTTAATATTACTTAGGTTTGTCCCTGTCTGATGACATCTAGGGTCATATTACTGAGGTATGTCCCTGTCTGATGACATCTAGGTTCATATTACTGAAGTGTGTCCCTGTCTGATTACATCTAGGTTCATATTATTGAGGTGTGTCCCTGTCTGATGACATCTAGGTTCAAATTACTGAGGTATGTCCCTGTCTGATGACATCAAGGTTCATATTACTGAAGTGTGTCCCTGTCTGATGACATCTAGGTTCATATTATTGAGGTGTGTCCCTGTCTGATGACATCTAGGTTCACAATACTGAGGTATGTCCTTGTCTGATGACATCTAGGTTCATATTACTGAGGTGTGTCCCTGTCTGATGACATTTAGGTTCAAATTACTGAGGTATGTCCCTGTCTGATGACATCTAGGTTCATATTACTGAGGTATGTCCCTGTCTGATGACATCTAGGTTCAAATTACTGAGGTATGTCCCTGTCTGATGACATCTAGGTTCATATTACTGAGGTGTGTCCCTGTCTGATGACATCTAGGTTCATATTACTGAGGTGTGTCCCTGTCTGATGACATCTAGGTTCATATTACTGTCCCTGTCTGATGACATCTAGGTTCATATTAATGAAGTTTTTCCGTGTCTGATGACATCTAGGTTCAGATTAATGATGAATGTCCCTGTCTGTTTATATCTAGGTTCATATTACTGCGGTGTGTCCCTGTCTGATGACATCTAGGTTCATATTACTGAAGTGTGTCCTTGTCTGATGACATCTAGGTTAATATTACTTAGGTTTGTCCCTGTCTGATGACATCTAGGTTCATATTACTGAGGTATGTCCCTGTCTGATGACATCTAGGTTCATATTACTGAGGTGTGTCCCTGTCTGATGACATCTAGGTTCAAATTACTGAGGTATGTCCCTGTCTGATGACATCTAGGTTCATATTACTGAGGTATGTCCCTGTCTGATGACATCTAGGTTCAAATTACTGAGGTATGTCCCTGTCTGATGACATCTAGGTTCATATTACTGAGGTGTGTCCCTGTCTGATGACATCTAGGTTCATATTACTGAGGTATGTCCCTGTCTGATGACATCTAGGTTCAGATTATTGAGGTGTGTCCCTGTCTGATGACATCTAGGTTCAGATTAATAATCTATGTCCCTGTCTGATGACATCTAGCTTCATATTACTGAGGTTGGTCCGTGTCTGATGACATCTAGGTTCATATTACTGCGGTGTGTCCCTGTCTGATGACATCTAGGTTCATATTAATGAAGTTTTTCCTTGTCTGATGACATCTAGGTTCAGATTAATGATGAATGTCCCTGTCTGATGACATCTAGGTTCAGATTAATGATGAATGTCCCTGTCTGATTATATCTAGGTTCATATTACTGCGGTGTGTCCCTGTCTGAAAACATCTAGGTTCATATTACTGAGGTGTGTCCCTGTCTGATGACATCTAGGTTCAGATTATTGAGGTGTTTCCCTGTCTGATGACATCTAGGGTCATATTACTGAGGTGTGTCCCTGTCTGATGACATCTAGGTTCATATTACTGAGGTGTGTCCCTGTCTGATGACATCTAGGTTCATATTACTGAGGTGTGTCCCTGTCTGATGACATCTAGGTTCATATTACTGAAGTTTGTCCCTGTCTGATGACATTTAGGTTCATATTACTGAGGTGTGTCCCTGTCTGATGACATCTAGGTTCATATTACTGTCCCTGTCTGATGACATCTAGGTTCATATTACTGAGGTGTGTCCCTGTCTGATGACATCTAGGTTAATATTACTGAGGTGTGTCCCTGTCTGATGACATCTAGGTTCATATTACTTAGGTATGTCCCTGTCTGATGACATCTAGGTTCATATTACTGAGGTGTGTCCCTGTCTGATGACATCTAGCTTCATATTACTGAGGTTGGTCCGTGTCTGATGACATCTAGGTTCATATTAATGAGGTGTGTCCCTGTCTGATGACATCAAGGTTCATATTACTGTCCCTGTCTGATGACATCTAGGTTCATATTAATGAAGTTTTTCCTTGTCTGATGACATCTAGGTTCAGATTAATGATGAATGTCCCTGTCTGATGACATCTAGGTTCAGATTAATGATGAATGTCCCTGTCTGATTATATCTAGGTTCATATTACTGCGGTGTGTCCCTGTCTGATGACATCTAGGTTCATATTACTGAAGTTTGTCCCTGTCTGATGACATTTAGGTTCATATTACTGAGGTGTGTCCCTGTCTGATGACATCTAGGTTCATATTACTGTCCCTGTCTGATGACATCTAGGTTCATATTACTGAGGTGTGTCCCTGTCTGATGACATCTAGGTTAATATTACTGAGGTGTGTCCCTGTCTGATGACATCTAGGTTCATATTACTTAGGTATGTCCCTGTCTGATGACATCTAGGTTCAGATTAATAATCTATGTCCCTGTCTGATGACATCTAGGTTCATATTACTGAGGTGTGTCCCTGTCTGATGACATCTAGCTTCATATTACTGAGGTTGGTCCGTGTCTGATGACATCTAGGTTCATATTACTGCGGTGTGTCCCTGTCTGATGACATCTAGGTTCATATTAATGAAGTTTTTCCTTGTCTGATGACATCTAGGTTCAGATTAATGATGAATGTCCCTGTCTGATGACATCTATGTTCAGATTAATTATGAATGTCCCTGTCTGATTATATCTAGGTTCATATTACTGCGGTGTGTCCCTGTCTGATGACATCTAGGTTCATATTACTGAGGTGTGTCCCTGTCTGATGACATCTAGGTTCATATTACTTAGGTTTGTCCCTGTCTGATGACATCTGAGTTTATATTACTGAAGTGTTTCCTTGTCTGATGACATCTAGGTTAATATTACTTAGGTTTGTCCCTGTCTGATGACATCTAGGGTCATATTACTGAGGTATGTCCCTGTCTGATGACATCTAGGTTCATATTACTGAAGTGTGTCCCTGTCTGATTACATCTAGGTTCATATTATTGAGGTGTGTCCCTGTCTGATGACATCTAGGTTCAAATTACTGAGGTATGTCCCTGTCTGATGACATCAAGGTTCATATTACTGAAGTGTGTCCCTGTCTGATGACATCTAGGTTCATATTATTGAGGTGTGTCCCTGTCTGATGACATCTAGGTTCACAATACTGAGGTATGTCCTTGTCTGATGACATCTAGGTTCATATTACTGAGGTGTGTCCCTGTCTGATGACATTTAGGTTCAAATTACTGAGGTATGTCCCTGTCTGATGACATCTAGGTTCATATTACTGAGGTATGTCCCTGTCTGATGACATCTAGGTTCAAATTACTGAGGTATGTCCCTGTCTGATGACATCTAGGTTCATATTACTGAGGTGTGTCCCTGTCTGATGACATCTAGGTTCATATTACTGAGGTGTGTCCCTGTCTGATGACATCTAGGTTCATATTACTGTCCCTGTCTGATGACATCTAGGTTCATATTAATGAAGTTTTTCCGTGTCTGATGACATCTAGGTTCAGATTAATGATGAATGTCCCTGTCTGTTTATATCTAGGTTCATATTACTGCGGTGTGTCCCTGTCTGATGACATCTAGGTTCATATTACTGAAGTGTGTCCTTGTCTGATGACATCTAGGTTAATATTACTTAGGTTTGTCCCTGTCTGATGACATCTAGGTTCATATTACTGAGGTATGTCCCTGTCTGATGACATCTAGGTTCATATTACTGAGGTGTGTCCCTGTCTGATGACATCTAGGTTCAAATTACTGAGGTATGTCCCTGTCTGATGACATCTAGGTTCATATTACTGAGGTATGTCCCTGTCTGATGACATCTAGGTTCAAATTACTGAGGTATGTCCCTGTCTGATGACATCTAGGTTCATATTACTGAGGTGTGTCCCTGTCTGATGACATCTAGGTTCATATTACTGAGGTATGTCCCTGTCTGATGACATCTAGGTTCAGATTATTGAGGTGTGTCCCTGTCTGATGACATCTAGGTTCAGATTAATAATCTATGTCCCTGTCTGATGACATCTAGCTTCATATTACTGAGGTTGGTCCGTGTCTGATGACATCTAGGTTCATATTACTGCGGTGTGTCCCTGTCTGATGACATCTAGGTTCATATTAATGAAGTTTTTCCTTGTCTGATGACATCTAGGTTCAGATTAATGATGAATGTCCCTGTCTGATGACATCTAGGTTCAGATTAATGATGAATGTCCCTGTCTGATTATATCTAGGTTCATATTACTGCGGTGTGTCCCTGTCTGAAAACATCTAGGTTCATATTACTGAGGTGTGTCCCTGTCTGATGACATCTAGGTTCAGATTATTGAGGTGTTTCCCTGTCTGATGACATCTAGGGTCATATTACTGAGGTGTGTCCCTGTCTGATGACATCTAGGTTCATATTACTGAGGTGTGTCCCTGTCTGATGACATCTAGGTTCATATTACTGAGGTGTGTCCCTGTCTGATGACATCTAGGTTCATATTACTGAAGTTTGTCCCTGTCTGATGACATTTAGGTTCATATTACTGAGGTGTGTCCCTGTCTGATGACATCTAGGTTCATATTACTGTCCCTGTCTGATGACATCTAGGTTCATATTACTGAGGTGTGTCCCTGTCTGATGACATCTAGGTTAATATTACTGAGGTGTGTCCCTGTCTGATGACATCTAGGTTCATATTACTTAGGTATGTCCCTGTCTGATGACATCTAGGTTCATATTACTGAGGTGTGTCCCTGTCTGATGACATCTAGCTTCATATTACTGAGGTTGGTCCGTGTCTGATGACATCTAGGTTCATATTAATGAGGTGTGTCCCTGTCTGATGACATCAAGGTTCATATTACTGTCCCTGTCTGATGACATCTAGGTTCATATTAATGAAGTTTTTCCTTGTCTGATGACATCTAGGTTCAGATTAATGATGAATGTCCCTGTCTGATGACATCTAGGTTCAGATTAATGATGAATGTCCCTGTCTGATTATATCTAGGTTCATATTACTGCGGTGTGTCCCTGTCTGATGACATCTAGGTTCATATTACTGAGGTGTGTCCCTGTCTGATGACATCTAGGTTCATATTACTTAGGTTTGTCCCTGTCTGATGACATCTGAGTTTATATTACTGAAGTGTTTCCTTGTCTGATGACATCTAGGTTAATATTACTTAGGTTTGTCCCTGTCTGATGACATCTAGGGTCATATTACTGAGGTATGTCCCTGTCTGATGACATCTAGGTTCATATTACTGAAGTGTGTCCCTGTCTGATTACATCTAGGTTCATATTATTGAGGTGTGTCCCTGTCTGATGACATCTAGGTTCAAATTACTGAGGTATGTCCCTGTCTGATGACATCAAGGTTCATATTACTGAAGTGTGTCCCTGTCTGATGACATCTAGGTTCATATTATTGAGGTGTGTCCCTGTCTGATGACATCTAGGTTCACAATACTGAGGTATGTCCTTGTCTGATGACATCTAGGTTCATATTACTGAGGTGTGTCCCTGTCTGATGACATTTAGGTTCAAATTACTGAGGTATGTCCCTGTCTGATGACATCTAGGTTCATATTACTGAGGTATGTCCCTGTCTGATGACATCTAGGTTCAAATTACTGAGGTATGTCCCTGTCTGATGACATCTAGGTTCATATTACTGAGGTGTGTCCCTGTCTGATGACATCTAGGTTCATATTACTGAGGTGTGTCCCTGTCTGATGACATCTAGGTTCATATTACTGTCCCTGTCTGATGACATCTAGGTTCATATTAATGAAGTTTTTCCGTGTCTGATGACATCTAGGTTCAGATTAATGATGAATGTCCCTGTCTGTTTATATCTAGGTTCATATTACTGCGGTGTGTCCCTGTCTGATGACATCTAGGTTCATATTACTGAAGTGTGTCCTTGTCTGATGACATCTAGGTTAATATTACTTAGGTTTGTCCCTGTCTGATGACATCTAGGTTCATATTACTGAGGTATGTCCCTGTCTGATGACATCTAGGTTCATATTACTGAGGTGTGTCCCTGTCTGATGACATCTAGGTTCAAATTACTGAGGTATATCCCTGTCTGATGACATCTAGGTTCATATTACTGAGGTATGTCCCTGTCTGATGACATCTAGGTTCAAATTACTGAGGTATGTCCCTGTCTGATGACATCTAGGTTCATATTACTGAGGTGTGTCCCTGTCTGATGACATCTAGGTTCATATTACTGAGGTATGTCCCTGTCTGATGACATCTAGGTTCAGATTATTGAGGTGTGTCCCTGTCTGATGACATCTAGGTTCAGATTAATAATCTATGTCCCTGTCTGATGACATCTAGCTTCATATTACTGAGGTTGGTCCGTGTCTGATGACATCTAGGTTCATATTACTGCGGTGTGTCCCTGTCTGATGACATCTAGGTTCATATTAATGAAGTTTTTCCTTGTCTGATGACATCTAGGTTCAGATTAATGATGAATGTCCCTGTCTGATGACATCTAGGTTCAGATTAATGATGAATGTCCCTGTCTGATTATATCTAGGTTCATATTACTGCGGTGTGTCCCTGTCTGAAAACATCTAGGTTCATATTACTGAGGTGTGTCCCTGTCTGATGACATCTAGGTTCATATTACTTAGGTTTGTCCCTGTCTGATGACATCTGAGTTTATATTACTGAAGTGTGTCCCTGTCTGATGACATCTAGGTTCATATTACTGATGTGTGTCCCTATCTGATGACATCTAGGGTCATATTACTGAGGTATGTCCCTGTCTGATGACATCTAGGTTCATATTACTGAAGTGTGTCCCTGTCTGATGACATCTAGGTTCATATTATTGAGGTGTGTCCCTGTCTGATGACATCTAGGTTCAAATTACTGAGGTATGTCCCTGTCTGATGACATCTAGGTTCATATTACTGAAGTGTGTCCCTGTCTGATGACATCTAGGTTCATATTATTGAGGTGTGTCCCTATCTGATGACATCTAGGTTCACAATACTGAGGTATGTCCCTGTCTGATGACATCTAGGTTCATATTACTGAGGTGTGTCCCTGTCTGATGACATCTAGGTTCAAATTACTGAGGTATGTCCCTGTCTGATGACATCTAGGTTCATATTACTGAGGTATGTCCCTGTCTGATGACATCTAGGTTCAAATTACTGAGGTATGTCCCTGTCTGATGACATCTAGGTTCATATTACTGAGGTGTGTCCCTGTCTGATGACATCTAGGTTCAAATTACTGAGGTATGTCCCTGTCTGATGACATCTAGGTTCATATTACTGAGGTGTGTCCCTGTCTGATGACATCTAGGTTCAAATTACTTAGGTTTGTCCCTGTCTGATGACATCTAGGTTCATATTAATGAGGTGTGTCCCTGTCTGATGACATCAAGGTTCATATTACTGAGGTTGGTCCGTGTCTGATGACATCTAGGTTCATATTACTGAGGTGTGTCCCTGTCTGATGACATCTAGGTTCATATTAATGAGGTGTGTCCCTGTCTGATGACATCAAGGTTCATATTACTGTCCCTGTCTGATGACATCTAGGTTCATATTAATGAAGTTTTTCCTTGTCTGATGACATCTAGGTTCAGATTAATGATGAATGTCCCTGTCTGATTATATCTAGGTTCATATTACTAAGGTGTGTCCCTGTCTGATGACATCTAGGTTAATATTACTGTCCCTGTCTGATGACATCTGAGTTTATATTACTGAAGTGTGTCCCTGTCTGATGACATCTAGGTTAATATTACTTAGGTTTGTCCCTGTCTGATGACATCTAGGGTCATATTATTGAGGTATGTCCCTGTCTGATGACATCTAGGTTCAAATTACTGAGGTGTGTCCATGTCTGATGACATCTAGGTTCAAATTACTGAGGTGTGTCCCTGTCTGATGACATCTAGGTTAATATTACTGTCCCTGTCTGATAACATCTGAGTTTATATTACTGAAGTGTGTCCCTGTCTGATGACATCTAGGTTAATATTACTTAGGTTTGTCCCTGTCTGATGACATCTAGGGTCATATTACTGAGGTATGTCCCTGTCTGATGACATCTAGGTTCATATTACTGAGGTATGTCCCTGTCTGATGACATCTAGGTTCATATTACTGAGGTGTGTCCCTGTCTGATGACATCTAGGTTCATATTACTGAGGTGTGTCCATGTCTGATGACATCTAGGTTCAAATTACTGAGGTGTGTCCCTGTCTGATGACATCTAGGTTCAGATTATTGAGGTGTGTCCCTGTCTGATGACATCTAGGTTCATATTACTGCGGTGTGTCCCTGTCTGATGACATCTAGGTTCATATTACTGAGGTGTGTCCCTGTCTGATGACATCTAGGTTCATATTAATGAAGTTTTTCCTTGTCTGATGACATCTAGGTTCAGATTAATAATGAATGTCCCTGTCTGATGACATCTAGGTTCAGATTAATGATGAATGTCCCTGTCTGATTATATCTAGGTTCATATTACTGCGGTGTGTCCCTGTCTGAAAACATCTAGGTTCATATTACTGAGGTGTGTCCCTGTCTGATGACATCTAGGTTCATATTACTTAGGTTTGTCCCTGTCTGATGACATCTGAGTTTATATTACTGAAGTGTGTCCCTGTCTGATGACATCTAGGTTCATATTACTGATGTGTGTCCCTATCTGATGACATCTAGGGTCATATTACTGAGGTATGTCCCTGTCTGATGACATCTAGGTTCATATTACTGAGGTTGGTCCGTGTCTGATGACATCTAGGTTCATATTAATGAGGTGTGTCCCTGTCTGATGACATCAAGGTTCATATTACTGTCCCTGTCTGATGACATCTAGGTTCATATTAATGAAGTTTTTCCTTGTCTGATGACATCTAGGTTCAGATTAATGATGAATGTCCCTGTCTGATTATATCTAGGTTCATATTACTAAGGTGTGTCCCTGTCTGATGACATCTAGGTTAATATTACTGTCCCTGTCTGATGACATCTAGGTTCATATTACTGAGGTGTGTCCCTGTCTGATGACATCTAGGTTAATATTACTTAGGTTTGTCCCTGTCTGATGACATCTAGGGTCATATTACTGAGGTATGTCCCTGTCTGATGACATCTAGGTTCAAATTACTGAGGTGTGTCCATGTCTGATGACATCTAGGTTCAAATTACTGAGGTGTGTCCCTGTCTGATGACATCTAGGTTAATATTACTGTCCCTGTCTGATGACATCTGAGTTTATATTACTGAAGTGTGTCCCTGTCTGATGACATCTAGGTTAATATTACTGAGGTGTGTCCCTGTCTGATGACATCTGAGTTTATATTACTGAAGTGTGTCCCTGTCTGATGACATCTAGGTTAATATTACTTAGGTTTGTCCCTGTCTGATGACATCTAGGGTCATATTACTGAGGTATGTCCCTGTCTGATGACATCTAGGTTCAAATTACTGAGGTGTGTCCATGTCTGATGACATCTAGGTTCAAATTACTGAGGTGTGTCCCTGTCTGATGACATCTAGGTTAATATTACTGTCCCTGTCTGATGACATCTGAGTTTATATTACTGAAGTGTGTCCCTGTCTGATTACATCTAGGTTAATATTACTTAGGTTTTTCCATGTCTGATGACATCTAGGTTCAAATTACTGCGGTGTGTCCCTGTCTGATGACATCTAGGTTCAAATTACTGCGGTGTGTCCCTGTCTGATGACATCTAGGTTCAAATTACTGCGGTGTGTCCCTGTCTGATGACATCTAGGTTCATATTACTGTCCCGGTCTGATGACATCTAGGTTCATATTACTGTCCCTGTCTGATGACATCTAGGTTCATATTACTGAAGTGTGTCCCTGTCTGATGACATTTAGGTTCATTTTACAGAGGTTTGTCCCTGTCTGATGACATCTACGTTCATATTACTGTCCCGGTCTGATGACATCTACGTTCATATTACTGTCCCGGTCTGATGACATCTAGGTTCATATTACTGAGGTATGTCCCTGTCTGATGACATCTAGGTTCATATTACTGAGGTGTGTCCCTGTCTGATGACATCTAGGTTCATATTACTGCGGTGTGTCCCTGTCTGATGACATCTAGGTTCATATTAATGAAGTTTTTCCTTGTCTGATGACATCTAGGTTCAGATTAATGATGAATGTCCCTGTCTGATGACATCTAGGTTAATATTACTAAGGTGTGTCCTTGTCTGATGACATCTAGGTTAATATTACTTAGGTTTGTCCCTGTCTGATGACATCTAGGTTCATATTACTGAGGTATGTCCCTGTCTGATGACATCTAGGTTCATATTACTGAGGTATGTCCCTGTCTGATAACATCTAGGTTCATATTACTGAGGTATGTCCCTGTCTGATGACATCTAGGTTCATATTACTGATGTGTGTCCCTGTCTGATGACATCTAGGTTCATATTACTGAGGTGTGTCCCTGTCTGATGACATCTAGGTTCATATTACTGAGGTGTGTCCCTGTCTGATGACATCTAGGGTCATATTACTGAGGTATGTCCCTGTCTGATGACATCTAGGTTAATATTACTTAGGTTTGTCCCTGTCTGATGACATCTAGGGTCATATTACTGAGGTATGTCCCTGTCTGATGACATCTAGGTTCAAATTACTGAGGTGTGTCCATGTCTGATGACATCTAGGTTCAAATTACTGAGGTGTGTCCCTGTCTGATGACATCTAGGTTAATATTACTGTCCCTGTCTGATGACATCTGAGTTTATATTACTGAAGTGTGTCCCTGTCTGATGACATCTAGGTTAATATTACTGAGGTGTGTCCCTGTCTGATGACATCTGAGTTTATATTACTGAAGTGTGTCCCTGTCTGATGACATCTAGGTTAATATTACTTAGGTTTGTCCCTGTCTGATGACATCTAGGGTCATATTACTGAGGTATGTCCCTGTCTGATGACATCTAGGTTCAAATTACTGAGGTGTGTCCATGTCTGATGACATCTAGGTTCAAATTACTGAGGTGTGTCCCTGTCTGATGACATCTAGGTTAATATTACTGTCCCTGTCTGATGACATCTGAGTTTATATTACTGAAGTGTGTCCCTGTCTGATGACATCTAGGTTAATATTACTTAGGTTTTTCCATGTCTGATGACATCTAGGTTCAAATTACTGCGGTGTGTCCCTGTCTGATGACATCTAGGTTCAAATTACTGCGGTATGTCCCTGTCTGATGACATCTAGGTTCAAATTACTGCGGTGTGTCCCTGTCTGATGACATCTAGGTTCATATTACTGTCCCGGTCTGATGACATCTAGGTTCATATTACTGTCCCTGTCTGATGACATCTAGGTTCATATTACTGAAGTGTGTCCCTGTCTGATGACATTTAGGTTCATTTTACAGAGGTTTGTCCCTGTCTGATGACATCTACGTTCATATTACTGTCCCGGTCTGATGACATCTACGTTCATATTACTGTCCCGGTCTGATGACATCTAGGTTCATATTACTGAGGTATGTCCCTGTCTGATGACATCTAGGTTCATATTACTGAGGTGTGTCCCTGTCTGATGACATCTAGGTTCATATTACTGCGGTGTGTCCCTGTCTGATGACATCTAGGTTCATATTAATGAAGTTTTTCCTTGTCTGATGACATCTAGGTTCAGATTAATGATGAATGTCCCTGTCTGATGACATCTAGGTTAATATTACTAAGGTGTGTCCTTGTCTGATGACATCTAGGTTAATATTACTTAGGTTTGTCCCTGTCTGATGACATCTAGGTTCATATTACTGAGGTATGTCCCTGTCTGATGACATCTAGGTTCATATTACTGAGGTATGTCCCTGTCTGATAACATCTAGGTTCATATTACTGAGGTATGTCCCTGTCTGATGACATCTAGGTTCATATTACTGATGTGTGTCCCTGTCTGATGACATCTAGGTTCATATTACTGAGGTGTGTCCCTGTCTGATGACATCTAGGTTCATATTACTGAGGTGTGTCCCTGTCTGATGACATCTAGGGTCATATTACTGAGGTATGTCCCTGTCTGATGACATCTAGGGTCATATTACTGAGGTATGTCCCTGTCTGATGACATCTAGGTTCATATTAATGAAGTTTTTCCTTGTCTGATGACATCTAGGTTCATATTACTTAGGTTTGTCCCTGTCTGATGACATCTAGGTTGATATTACTGAGGTATGTCCCTGTCTGATGACATCTAGGTTCAAATTACTGAGGTATGTCCCTGTCTGATGACATCTAGGTTCATATTACTGAGGTGTGTCCCTGTCTGATGACATCTAGGTTCATATTACTGAGGTATGTCCCTGTCTGATGACATCTAGGTTCAGATTATTGAGGTGTTTCCCTGTCTGATGACATCTAGGGTCATATTATTGAGGTGTGTCCCTGTCTGATGACATCTAGGTTCATATTACTGAGGTGTGTCCCTGTCTGATGACATCTAGGTTCATATTACTGTCCCTGTCTGATGACATCTAGGTTAATATTACTGAGGTGTGTCCCTGTCTGATGACATCTAGGTTCATATTACTGAGGTGTGTCCCTGTCTGATGACATCTAGGTTCATATTACTGAGGTGTGTCCCTGTCTGATGACATCTAGGTTCATATTACTGAAGTTTGTCCCTGTCTGATGACATTTAGGTTCATATTACTGAGGTGTGTCCCTGTCTGATGACATCTAGGTTCATATTACTGTCCCTGTCTGATGACATCTAGGTTCATATTACTGAGGTGTGTCCCTGTCTGATGACATCTAGGTTAATATTACTGAGGTGTGTCCCTGTCTGATGACATCTAGGTTCATGTTACTGAGGTATGTCCCTGTCTGATGACATCTAGGTTCAAATTACTGTCCCTGTCTGATGACATCTAGGTTCATATTACTGAGGTATGTCCCTGTCTGATGACATCTAGGTTCATATTACTGTCCCTGTCTGATGACATCTAGGTTCATATTACTGAGGTATGTCCCTGTCTGATGACATCTAGGTTCATATTACTGAGGTGTGTCCCTGTCTGATGACATCTAGCTTCATATTACTGAGGTTGGTCCGTGTCTGATGACATCTAGGTTCATATTAATGAGGTGTGTCCCTGTCTGATGACATCAAGGTTCATATTACTGTCCCTGTCTGATGACATCTAGGTTCATATTAATGAAGTTTTTCCTTGTCTGATGACATCTAGGTTCAGATTAATGATGAATGTCCCTGTCTGATGACATCTAGGTTCAGATTAATGATGAATGTCCCTGTCTGATTATATCTAGGTTCATATTACTGCGGTGTGTCCCTGTCTGATGACATCTAGGTTCATATTACTGAGGTGTGTCCCTGTCTGATGACATCTAGGTTCATATTACTTAGGTTTGTCCCTGTCTGATGACATCTGAGTTTATATTACTGAAGTGTTTCCTTGTCTGATGACATCTAGGTTAATATTACTTAGGTTTGTCCCTGTCTGATGACATCTAGGGTCATATTACTGAGGTATGTCCCTGTCTGATGACATCTAGGTTCATATTACTGAAGTGTGTCCCTGTCTGATTACATCTAGGTTCATATTATTGAGGTGTGTCCCTGTCTGATGACATCTAGGTTCAAATTACTGAGGTATGTCCCTGTCTGATGACATCAAGGTTCATATTACTGAAGTGTGTCCCTGTCTGATGACATCTAGGTTCATATTATTGAGGTGTGTCCCTGTCTGATGACATCTAGGTTCACAATACTGAGGTATGTCCTTGTCTGATGACATCTAGGTTCATATTACTGAGGTGTGTCCCTGTCTGATGACATTTAGGTTCAAATTACTGAGGTATGTCCCTGTCTGATGACATCTAGGTTCATATTACTGAGGTATGTCCCTTGTCTGATGACATCTAGGTTCAAATTACTGAGGTATGTCCCTGTCTGATGACATCTAGGTTCATATTACTGAGGTGTGTCCCTGTCTGATGACATCTAGGTTCATATTACTGAGGTGTGTCCCTGTCTGATGACATCTAGGTTCATATTACTGTCCCTGTCTGATGACATCTAGGTTCATATTAATGAAGTTTTTCCGTGTCTGATGACATCTAGGTTCAGATTAATGATGAATGTCCCTGTCTGTTTATATCTAGGTTCATATTACTGCGGTGTGTCCCTGTCTGATGACATCTAGGTTCATATTACTGAAGTGTGTCCTTGTCTGATGACATCTAGGTTAATATTACTTAGGTTTGTCCCTGTCTGATGACATCTAGGTTCATATTACTGAGGTATGTCCCTGTCTGATGACATCTAGGTTCATATTACTGAGGTGTGTCCCTGTCTGATGACATCTAGGTTCAAATTACTGAGGTATGTCCCTGTCTGATGACATCTAGGTTCATATTACTGAGGTATGTCCCTGTCTGATGACATCTAGGTTCAAATTACTGAGGTATGTCCCTGTCTGATGACATCTAGGTTCATATTACTGAGGTGTGTCCCTGTCTGATGACATCTAGGTTCATATTACTGAGGTATGTCCCTGTCTGATGACATCTAGGTTCAGATTATTGAGGTGTGTCCCTGTCTGATGACATCTAGGTTCAGATTAATAATCTATGTCCCTGTCTGATGACATCTAGGTTCATATTACTGAGGTGTGTCCCTGTCTGATGACATCTAGCTTCATATTACTGAGGTTGGTCCGTGTCTGATGACATCTAGGTTCATATTACTGCGGTGTGTCCCTGTCTGATGACATCTAGGTTCATATTATTGAAGTTTTGCCTTGTCTGATGACATCTAGGTTCAGATTAATGATGAATGTCCCTGTCTGATGACATCTAGGTTCAGATTAATGATGAATGTCCCTGTCTGATTATATCTAGGTTCATATTACTGCGGTGTGTCCCTGTCTGAAAACATCTAGGTTCATATTACTGAGGTGTGTCCCTGTCTGATGACATCTAGGTTCATATTACTTAGGTTTGTCCCTGTCTGATGACATCTGAGTTTATATTACTGAAGTGTGTCCCTGTCTGATGACATCTAGGTTCATATTACTGATGTGTGTCCCTATCTGATGACATCTAGGGTCATATTACTGAGGTATGTCCCTGTCTGATGACATCTAGGTTCATATTACTGAAGTGTGTCCCTGTCTGATGACATCTAGGTTCATATTATTGAGGTGTGTCCCTGTCTGATGACATCTAGGTTCAAATTACTGAGGTATGTCCCTGTCTGATGACATCTAGGTTCATATTACTGAAGTGTGTCCCTGTCTGATGACATCTAGGTTCATATTATTGAGGTGTGTCCCTATCTGATGACATCTAGGTTCACAATACTGAGGTATGTCCCTGTCTGATGACATCTAGGTTCATATTACTGAGGTGTGTCCCTGTCTGATGACATCTAGGTTCAAATTACTGAGGTATGTCCCTGTCTGATGACATCTAGGTTCATATTACTGAGGTATGTCCCTGTCTGATGACATCTAGGTTCAAATTACTGAGGTATGTCCCTGTCTGATGACATCTAGGTTCATATTACTGAGGTGTGTCCCTGTCTGATGACATCTAGGTTCAAATTACTGAGGTATGTCCCTGTCTGATGACATCTAGGTTCATATTACTGAGGTGTGTCCCTGTCTGATGACATCTAGGTTCAAATTACTTAGGTTTGTCCCTGTCTGATGACATCTAGGTTCATATTAATGAGGTGTGTCCCTGTCTGATGACATCAAGGTTCATATTACTGAGGTTGGTCCGTGTCTGATGACATCTAGGTTCATATTACTGAGGTGTGTCCCTGTCTGATGACATCTAGGTTCATATTAATGAGGTGTGTCCCTGTCTGATGACATCAAGGTTCATATTACTGTCCCTGTCTGATGACATCTAGGTTCATATTAATGAAGTTTTTCCTTGTCTGATGACATCTAGGTTCAGATTAATGATGAATGTCCCTGTCTGATTATATCTAGGTTCATATTACTAAGGTGTGTCCCTGTCTGATGACATCTAGGTTAATATTACTGTCCCTGTCTGATGACATCTGAGTTTATATTACTGAAGTGTGTCCCTGTCTGATGACATCTAGGTTAATATTACTTAGGTTTGTCCCTATCTGATGACATCTAGGGTCATATTACTGAGGTATGTCCCTGTCTGATGACATCTAGGTTCAAATTACTGAGGTGTGTCCATGTCTGATGACATCTAGGTTCAAATTACTGAGGTGTGTCCCTGTCTGATGACATCTAGGTTAATATTACTGTCCCTGTCTGATAACATCTGAGTTTATATTACTGAAGTGTGTCCCTGTCTGATGACATCTAGGTTAATATTACTTAGGTTTGTCCCTGTCTGATGACATCTAGGGTCATATTACTGAGGTATGTCCCTGTCTGATGACATCTAGGTTCATATTACTGAGGTATGTCCCTGTCTGATGACATCTAGGTTCAGATTATTGAGGTGTGTCCCTGTCTGATGACATCTAGGTTCATATTACTGCGGTGTGTCCCTGTCTGATGACATCTAGGTTCATATTACTGAGGTGTGTCCCTGTCTGATGACATCTAGGTTCATATTACTGAGGTATGTCCCTGTCTGATGACATCTAGGTTCATATTACTGAGGTGTGTCCCTGTCTGATGAACTTCTAGGTTCACAATAATGAGGTTTGTCCCTGTCTGATGACATTTAGGTTTATGTTACCTTGGTGTGTCCCCGTCTGATGACATCTAGGTTCATATTACTGCGGTGTGTCCCTGTCTGATGACATTTAGGTTCATATTATTGAGGTTTGTCCCTGTCTGATGGCATCTAGGTTCACAATACTGAGGTATGTCCCTGTCTGATGACATCTAGGTTCATATTACTGAGGTGTGTCCCCCTCTGATGACATCTAGGTTCATATTACTGTCCCGGTCTGATGACATCTAGGTTCATATTACTGTCCCTGTCTGATGACATCTAGGTTCATATTACTGAAGTGTGTCCCTGTCTGATGACATTTAGGTTCATTTTACAGAGGTTTGTCCCTGTCTGATGACATCTAGGTTCATATTACTGTCCCGGTCTGATGACATCTAGGTTCATATTACTGTCCCGGTCTGATGACATCTAGGTTCATATTACTGTCCCTGTCTGATGACATCTAGGTACATATTACTGAGGTATGTCCCTGTCTGATGACATCTAGGTTCATATTACTGAGGTGTGTCCCTGTCTGATGACATCTAGGTTCATATTACTGCGGTGTGTCCCTGTCTGATGACATCTAGGTTCATATTAATGAAGTTTTTCCTTGTCTGATGACATCTAGGTTCAGATTAATGATGAATGTCCTTGTCTGATGACATCTAGGTTCATATTACTAAGGTGTGTCCTTGTCTGATGACATCTAGGTTAATATTACTTAGGTTTGTCCCTGTCTGATGACATCTAGGGTCATATTACTGAGGTGTGTCCCTGTCTGATGACATCTAGGTTCATATTACTGAGGTATGTCCCTGTCTGATGACATCTAGGTTCATATTACTGAGGTATGTCCCTGTCTGATAACATCTAGGTTCATATTACTGAGGTATGTCCCTGTCTGATGACATCTAGGTTCATATTACTGAGGTGTGTCCCTGTCTGATGACATCTAGGTTCATATTACTGAGGTGTGTCCCTGTCTGATGACATCTAGGTTCATATTACTGAGGTGTGTCCCTGTCTGATGACATCTAGGTTCATATTACTGTCCCTGTCTGATGACATCTAGGTTCATATTAATGAAGTTTTTCCGTGTCTGATGACATCTAGGTTCAGATTAATGATGAATGTCCCTGTCTGATTATATCTAGGTTCATATTACTAAGGTGTGTCCCTGTCTGATGACATCTAGGTTAATATTACTGTCCCTGTCTGATGACATCTAGGTTCATATTAATGAAGTTTTTCCTTGTCTGATGACATCTAGGTTCATATTACTTAGGTTTGTCCCTGTCTGATGACATCTAGGTTCATATTACTGAGGTGTGTCCCTGTCTGATTATATCTAGGTTCAGATTAATGATGAATGTCCCTGTCTGATGACATCTAGGTTCATATTACTGAGGTATGTCCCTGTCTGATGACATCTAGGTTCATATTACTGAGGTATGTCCCTGTCTGATGACATCTAGGTTCATATTACTGAGGTGTGTCCCTGTCTGATGACATCTAGGTTCAAATTACTGAGGTATGTCCCTGTCTGATGACATCCAGGTTCATATTACTGAGGTATGTCCCTGTCTGATGACATCTAGGTTCAAATTACTGAGGTATGTCCCTGTCTGATGACATCTAGGTTCATATTACTGAGGTGTGTCCCTGTCTGATGACATCTAGGTTAATATTACTTAGGTTTGTCCCTGTCTGATGACATCTAGGGTCATATTACTGAGGTATGTCCCTGTCTGATGACATCTAGGTTCAAATTACTGAGGTGTGTCCATGTCTGATGACATCTAGGTTCAAATTACTGAGGTGTGTCCCTGTCTGATGACATCTAGGTTAATATTACTGTCCCTGTCTGATGACATCTGAGTTTATATTACTGAAGTGTGTCCCTGTCTGATGACATCTAGGTTAATATTACTGAGGTGTGTCCCTGTCTGATGACATCTGAGTTTATATTACTGAAGTGTGTCCCTGTCTGATGACATCTAGGTTAATATTACTTAGGTTTGTCCCTGTCTGATGACATCTAGGGTCATATTACTGAGGTATGTCCCTGTCTGATGACATCTAGGTTCAAATTACTGAGGTGTGTCCATGTCTGATGACATCTAGGTTCAAATTACTGAGGTGTGTCCCTGTCTGATGACATCTAGGTTAATATTACTGTCCCTGTCTGATGACATCTGAGTTTATATTACTGAAGTGTGTCCCTGTCTGATGACATCTAGGTTAATATTACTTAGGTTTGTCCATGTCTGATGACATCTAGGTTCAAATTACTGCGGTGTGTCCCTGTCTGATGACATCTAGGTTCAAATTACTGCGGTGTGTCCCTGTCTGATGACATCTAGGTTCAAATTACTGCGGTGTGTCCCTGTCTGATGACATCTAGGTTCATATTACTGTCCCGGTCTGATGACATCTAGGTTCATATTACTGTCCCTGTCTGATGACATCTAGGTTCATATTACTGAAGTGTGTCCCTGTCTGATGACATTTAGGTTCATTTTACAGAGGTTTGTCCCTGTCTGATGACATCTACGTTCATATTACTGTCCCGGTCTGATGACATCTACGTTCATATTACTGTCCCGGTCTGATGACATCTAGGTTCATATTACTGAGGTATGTCCCTGTCTGATGACATCTAGGTTCATATTACTGAGGTGTGTCCCTGTCTGATGACATCTAGGTTCATATTACTGCGGTGTGTCCCTGTCTGATGACATCTAGGTTCAGATTAATGATGAATGTCCCTGTCTGATGACATCTAGGTTAATATTACTAAGGTGTGTCCTTGTCTGATGACATCTAGGTTAATATTACTTAGGTTTGTCCCTGTCTGATGACATCTAGGTTCATATTACTGAGGTATGTCCCTGTCTGATGACATCTAGGTTCATATTACTGAGGTATGTCCCTGTCTGATAACATCTAGGTTCATATTACTGAGGTATGTCCCTGTCTGATGACATCTAGGTTCATATTACTGATGTGTGTCCTTGTCTTATGACATCTAGGTTCATATTACTGAGGTGTGTCCCTGTCTGATGACATCTAGGTTCATATTACTGAGGTGTGTCCCTGTCTGATGACATCTAGGGTCATATTACTGAGGTATGTCCCTGTCTGATGACATCTAGGGTCATATTACTGAGGTATGTCCCTGTCTGATGACATCTAGGTTCATATTAATTAAGTTTTTCCTTGTCTGATGACATCTAGGTTCATATTACTTAGGTTTGTCCCTGTCTGATGACATCTAGGTTGATATTACTGAGGTATGTCCCTGTCTGATGACATCTAGGTTCAAATTACTGAGGTATGTCCCTGTCTGATGACATCTAGGTTCATATTACTGAGGTGTGTCCCTGTCTGATGACATCTAGGTTCATATTACTGAGGTATGTCCCTGTCTGATGACATCTAGGTTCAGATTATTGAGGTGTTTCCCTGTCTGATGACATCTAGGGTCATATTACTGAGGTGTGTCCCTGTCTGATGACATCTAGGTTCATATTACTGAGGTGTGTCCCTGTCTGATGACATCTAGGTTCATATTACTGTCCCTGTCTGATGACATCTAGGTTAATATTACTGAGGTGTGTCCCTGTCTGATGACATCTAGGTTCATATTACTGAGGTGTGTCCCTGTCTGATGACATCTAGGTTCATATTACTGAGGTGTGACCCTGTCTGATGACATCTAGGTTTATATTACTGAAGTTTGTCCCTGTCTGATGACATTTAGGTTCATATTACTGAGGTGTGTCCCTGTCTGATGACATCTAGGTTCATATTACTGTCCCTGTCTGATGACATCTAGGTTCATATTACTGAGGTATGTCCCTGTCTGATGACATCTAGGTTCATATTACTGATGTGTGTCCCTGTCTGATGACATCTAGCTTCATATTACTGAGGTTGGTCCGTGTCTGATGACATCTAGGTTCATATTAATGAGGTGTGTCCCTGTCTGATGACATCAAGGTTCATATTACTGTCCCTGTCTGATGACATCTAGGTTCATATTAATGAAGTTTTTCCTTGTCTGATGACATCTAGGTTCAGATTAATGATGAATGTCCCTGTCTGATGACATCTAGGTTCAGATTAATGATGAATGTCCCTGTCTGATTATATCTAGGTTCATATTACTGCGGTGTGTCCCTGTCTGATGACATCTAGGTTCATATTACTGAGGTGTGTCCCTGTCTGATGACATCTAGATTAATATTACTTAGGTTTGTCCCTGTCTGATGACATCTAGGGTCATATTACTGAGGTATGTCCCTGTCTGATGACATCTAGGTTCATATTACTGAAGTGTGTCCCTGTCTGATGACATCTAGGTTCATATTATTGAGGTGTGTCCCTGTCTGATGACATCTAGGTTCAAATTACTGAGGTATGTCCCTGTCTGATGACATCAAGGTTCATATTACTGAAGTGTGTCCCTGTCTGATGACATCTAGGTTCATATTATTGAGGTGTGTCCCTGTCTGATGACATCTAGGTTAACAATACTGAGGTATGTCCTTGTCTGATGACATCTAGGTTCATATTACTGAGGTGTGTCCCTGTCTGATGACATTTAGGTTCAAATTACTGAGGTATGTCCCTGTCTGATGACATCTAGGTTCATATTACTGAGGTATGTCCCTGTCTGATGACATCTAGGTTCAAATTACTGAGGTATGTCCCTGTCTGATGACATCTAGGTTCATATTACTGAGGTGTGTCCCTGTCTGATGACATCTAGGTTCATATTACTGATGTGTGTCCCTGTCTGATGACATCTAGGTTCATATTACTGTCCCTGTCTGATGACATCTAGGTTCATATTAATGAAGTTTTTCCGTGTCTGATGACATCTAGGTTCAGATTAATGATGAATGTCCCTGTCTGATTATATCTAGGTTCATATTACTGCGGTGTGTCCCTGTCTGATGACATCTAGGTTCATATTACTGAAGTGTGTCCTTGTCTGATGACATCTAGGTTAATATTACTTAGGTTTGTCCCTGTCTGATGACATCTAGGTTCATATTACTGAGGTGTGTCCCTGTCTGATGACATCTAGGTTCAAATTACTGAGGTATGTCCCTGTCTGATGACATCTAGGTTCATATTACTGAGGTATGTCCCTGTCTGATGACATCTAGGTTCAAATTACTGAGGTATGTCCCTGTCTGATGACATCTAGGTTCATATTACTGAGGTGTGTCCCTGTCTGATGACATCTAGGTTCATATTACTGAGGTATGTCCCTGTCTGATGACATCTAGGTTCAGATTATTGAGGTGTGTCCCTGTCTGATGACATCTAGGTTCAGATTAATAATCTATGTCCCTGTCTGATGACATCTAGGTTCATATTACTGAGGTGTGTCCCTGTCTGATGACATCTAGCTTCATATTACTGAGGTTGGTCCGTGTCTGATGACATCTAGGTTCATATTACTGAGGTGTGTCCCTGTCTGATGACATCTAGGTTCATATTACTGAGGTTGGTCCGTGTCTGATGACATCTATGTTCATATTACTGCGGTGTGTCCCTGTCTGATGACATCTAGGTTCATATTAATGAAGTTTTTCCTTGTCTGATGACATCTAGGTTCAGATTAATGATGAATGTCCCTGTCTGATGACATCTAGGTTCAGATTAATGATGAATGTCCCTGTCTGATTATATCTAGGTTCATATTACTGCGGTGTGTCCCTGTCTGAAAACATCTAGGTTCATATTACTGAGGTGTGTCCCTGTCTGATGACATCTAGGTTCATATTACTTAGGTTTGTCCCTGTCTGATGACATCTGAGTTTATATTACTGAAGTGTGTCCCTGTCTGATGACATCTAGGTTCATATTACTGATGTGTGTCCCTATCTGATGACATCTAGGGTCATATTACTGAGGTATGTCCCTGTCTGATGACATCTAGGTTCATATTACTGAGGTTGGTCCGTGTCTGATGACATCTAGGTTCATATTAATGAGGTGTGTCCCTGTCTGATGACATCAAGGTTCATATTACTGTCCCTGTCTGATGACATCTAGGTTCATATTAATGAAGTTTTTCCTTGTCTGATGACATCTAGGTTCAGATTAATGATGAATGTCCCTGTCTGATTATATCTAGGTTCATATTACTAAGGTGTGTCCCTGTCTGATGACATCTAGGTTAATATTACTGTCCCTGTCTGATGACATCTAGGTTCATATTACTGAGGTGTGTGCCTGTCTGATGACATCTAGGTTAATATTACTTAGGTTTGTCCCTGTCTGATGACATCTAGGGTCATATTACTGAGGTATGTCCCTGTCTGATGACATCTAGGTTCAAATTACTGAGGTGTGTCCATGTCTGATGACATCTAGGTTCAAATTACTGAGGTGTGTCCCTGTCTGATGACATCTAGGTTAATATTACTGTCCCTGTCTGATGACATCTGAGTTTATATTACTGAAGTGTGTCCCTGTCTGATGACATCTAGGTTAATATTACTGAGGTGTGTCCCTGTCTGATGACATCTGAGTTTATATTACTGAAGTGTGTCCCTGTCTGATGACATCTAGGTTAATATTACTTAGGTTTGTCCCTGTCTGATGACATCTAGGGTCATATTACTGAGGTATGTCCCTGTCTGATGACATCTAGGTTCAAATTACTGAGGTGTGTCCATGTCTGATGACATCTAGGTTCAAATTACTGAGGTGTGTCCCTGTCTGATGACATCTAGGTTAATATTACTGTCCCTGTCTGATGACATCTGAGTTTATATTACTGAAGTGTGTCCCTGTCTGATGACATCTAGGTTAATATTACTTAGGTTTTTCCATGTCTGATGACATCTAGGTTCAAATTACTGTGGTGTGTCCCTGTCTGATGACATCTAGGTTCAAATTACTGCGGTGTGTCCCTGTCTGATGACATCTAGGTTCAAATTACTGTGGTGTGTCCCTGTCTGATGACATCTAGGTTCATATTACTGTCCCGGTCTGATGACATCTAGGTTCATATTACTGTCCCTGTCTGATGACATCTAGGTTCATATTACTGAAGTGTGTCCCTGTCTGATGACATTTAGGTTCATTTTACAGAGGTTTGTCCCTGTCTGATGACATCTACGTTCATATTACTGTCCCGGTCTGATGACATCTACGTTCATATTACTGTCCCGGTCTGATGACATCTAGGTTCATATTACTGAGGTATGTCCCTGTCTGATGACATCTAGGTTCATATTACTGAGGTGTGTCCCTGTCTGATGACATCTAGGTTCATATTACTGCGGTGTGTCCCTGTCTGATGACATCTAGGTTCATATTAATGAAGTTTTTCCTTGTCTGATGACATCTAGGTTCAGATTAATGATGAATGTCCCTGTCTGATGACATCTAGGTTAATATTACTAAGGTGTGTCCTTGTCTGATGACATCTAGGTTAATATTACTTAGGTTTGTCCCTGTCTGATGACATCTAGGTTCATATTACTGAGGTATGTCCCTGTCTGATGACATCTAGGTTCATATTACTGAGGTGTGTCCCTGTCTGATGACATCTAGCTTCATATTACTGAGGTTGGTCCGTGTCTGATGACATCTAGGTTCATATTAATGAGGTGTGTCCCTGTCTGATGACATCAAGGTTCATATTACTGTCCCTGTCTGATGACATCTAGGTTCATATTAATGAAGTTTTTCCTTGTCTGATGACATCTAGGTTCAGATTAATGATGAATGTCCCTGTCTGATGACATCTAGGTTCAGATTAATGATGAATGTCCCTGTCTGATTATATCTAGGTTCATATTACTGCGGTGTGTCCCTGTCTGATGACATCTAGGTTCATATTACTGAGGTGTGTCCCTGTCTGATGACATCTAGGTTAATATTACTTAGGTTTGTCCCTGTCTGATGACATCTAGGGTCATATTACTGAGGTATGTCCCTGTCTGATGACATCTAGGTTCATATTACTGAAGTGTGTCCCTGTCTGATGACATCTAGGTTCATATTATTGAGGTGTGTCCCTGTCTGATGACATCTAGGTTCAAATTACTGAGGTATGTCCCTGTCTGATGACATCAAGGTTCATATTACTGAAGTGTGTCCCTGTCTGATGACATCTAGGTTCATATTATTGAGGTGTGTCCCTGTCTGATGACATCTAGGTTCACAATACTGAGGTATGTCCTTGTCTGATGACATCTAGGTTCATATTACTGAGGTGTGTCCCTGTCTGATGACATTTAGGTTCAAATTACTGAGGTATGTCCCTGTCTGATGACATCTAGGTTCATATTACTGAGGTATGTCCCTGTCTGATGACATCTAGGTTCAAATTACTGAGGTATGTCCCTGTCTGATGACATCTAGGTTCATATTACTGAGGTGTGTCCCTGTCTGATGACATCTAGGTGTCACGGTTCAGACAGACGACCAGAGGACCACAATTGCGTCACACCAGAAAGTTTATTAAAACTTAAGGGAAAAGGGAAGTAGGGAGTGAGTGAAGGCTCCAGGGGTTACTGGGAATAACAGGGATTCCGTCCAATGTGCTGGGTCTGTGCCCCCCCCAGTGGCAGCGATGCGTCCTATGACGCCGGTGGTGGGTGGTCCAGAAGTCCTGGGGGGGGGAACACAGACACAACGGGGCGGATGAAACAAGGCAGAAGTACAGTTCAAGGGAAATCCAAATACGTTGTAGCAAGGCAGAAGGCTGGTCAGAGTTACCGGGATCGAAGAGTAGTCAGGAGTCGTTATGGCAGAAAGCAGGTCTGGTTTTCCCGGGGCAGAAGAGTATCCAAGAATCAGGCAGGTCCGTGGTCACAAAACAAGGGTGAGCCAGAAGCGCGAGCAAACAGGTTCCGGGAGTGAGCTTTGCAGACGATCTGACAAAGGAGAGCTGAAAGACAGGGCTTTAAATACTGGGAGAGGTTAGTGGGTAATGCAGCGCAGCTGGCAGAGTAATTAGAGCAGAGCAGAGCAGGGACAGGTGGAGCTAGTTAGGCTGAGTAGAGAGAGTGGTGAGCAGAGTGGAAGATAGTGGAAACAAATTAAGGTGGTAACCCGGTGGAGTGAGAGGGCTCATGACAGAACCCCCCCCCCAAGGGACGGCCCCAGAAGTCCCAAGAGCAACACCACGCCGGGCGGGAGGAGGGGAGCCGGAGGAGGGCTAGAACTCCTCCGAACGGTCCGAGTGAACGTCCTCATCCTCGGAGGAAGCCGGAGGGCCGTGGTCGGGAGATGGGACAGGTCCCGAGACAGGATCAGGCACAGGACAGGAAGCCGAGCGGGCAGGACGGTTAGGGACCCCTCTGGGGCGGCCCCTACGGATTGCAGGTTGATCAGGATGCCGTTGGTGGAAGGCGGTGATGAGAGTCCTATCCACAATCCGACTAGCTGGCACCCAGGTCCTCTCCTCAGGTCCATAGCCCTCCCAGTCAATGAGGTACTGGAGACCCCTACCCCTCCGTCTGGACCGAAGCAGGCGGCGGACGGTGTAAACCAGACCACCATCGACGAGCTGTGGAGGAGGAGGACAAGGCGCAGCAGGGACCAGCGGACTCTCATGAATGGGCTTAATCTTAGACACATGGAAAGTGGGGTGCACCCTCATGGAATTAGGCAGTTGGAGCCGGACAGCAGTTGGGCTAATCACTCTTATGATAGGGAATGGGCCAATGAACCGAGGTGCCAGCTTTTGCGACTCCACCCTGAGTGGCAGGTTCTTCGATGACAACCACACCCTTTGACCAACATGGTAGGTGGGAGCAGGAATTCTCCGACGGTTGGCCCCGGTAGTGTAGCTGGCAACGGATCTGAGGAGTGTGGCTCGGGCTTGTGACCAGGTGCGGCGACATCGACGGGCAAAAGCAAGTGCAGATGGGCAAGTAACCTCCCCTTCCTGGCTGGCAAATAGAGGAGGCTGGTATCCATAAACACATTGGAAAGGGGACATACCGATGGCAGAGCAGGTCAGAGAATTGTGTGCGTACTCCACCCATGTCAATAGCTGCGACCAGGAGTGGGGGTTGCGTGAAGTCATGCATCGCAGTGCCTTCTCGAGCTCCTGATTTGCCCGCTCTGACTGCCCATTGGATTGGGGATGGAATCCGGAAGTCAGACTGACTGTGGCTCCCAGCAGGTGACAGAACTCCTTCCAAAAAGCGGAGGAGAATTGTGGACCACGGTCAGAAACTACATCCTTTGGCAGTCCGTGGATCCGGAAGACGTGTTCCAGGACCACCTGGGCGGTCTCCTTGGCGGTTGGGAGCTTGGGGAGGGGAATGAAGTGTGCCATCTTGCTGAATCGGTCAACTATGGTGAGAATGACGGTCATGCCACTTGAAGGGGGCAGCCCCGTGACAAAGTCAAGGGCGATGTGAGACCAGGGACGTCTGGGCACAGGCAGGGGCTGCAGCAATCCGGCTGGGGGCTGGCAGGACGACTTGTGTTGGTTGCAGATGGGGCAGGCTTGGACGAATTCCCGTACATCCTTTCTCAGAGAGGGCCACCAGAACCTCTGGGCGAGCAGGTTGTAAGTGCGGGTGGAGCCAGGGTGACAAGCTAGGCGGGAGTCATGTCCCCACTGAACGACCTGGGACCTCAGGTTTTCGGGGACAAAAAGGCGGTCAGCTGGGCAAGTGCTGGGACCTGGCTGGTTACGGAGAGCTTCCAGCACCTGTTCCTCAACAGCCCAGGTCAGAGCTGCTACGATGCAGGGACTTGGCAGAATCGACACAGGATCCTTGGAGGGGGTGTCATCCTTCTGGAATTGACGGGAGAGGGCGTCTGGCTTGGTGTTGCGTGATCCAGGCCGGTATGACAGAGTGAAATTAAACCTGGTGAAGAACAGGGCCCAGCGGGACTGCCTGGAGTTCAACCGTTTGGCCGTGCGGATGTACTCCAAGTTCTTATGATCGGTCCAAACGAGAAATGGAATGGTGGACCCCTCCAGCCAGTGACGCCACTCCTCCAAGGCAAGCTTCACAGCCAGCAGCTCTCGGTTCCCTATGTCGTAATTGCACTCAGAGGGGGACAACCGACGTGAGAAAAAGGCACAGGGATGGAGCTTCCTATCCTCCGCAGCCCACTGAGAAATCACAGCACCAACTCCCACATCCGAGGCGTCCACCTCCACAATGAATTGCCGGTCCACATCAGGCATCTGGAGGATGGGAGCGGAGGTGAACCTTACCTTGAGGGTACTGAAGGCTTTGTCGGCTGCTGGGGTCCAGGTGAAGGGTTGCTTGGTGCTGGTTAGAGCAGTGAGAGGGGCAGCAACGGTACTGTAGTTCCGGATAAACTTTCTATAGAAGTTAGCAAACCCCAGAAACTGTTGCAGCTTCTTTCTGTTCTCCGGAACTGGCCATGAAGTGACTGCTGATACTTTGGCAGGATCCATTTGGATACTTCCCTCTGCCACTATGTACCCCAGGAAGGCCACTGTCTTGACGTGAAACTCACATTTCTCTGCCTTGGCGTAGAGGGAATTCTCCAGAAGACGATGAAGGACTTGCTGGACATGGCGGGTGTGTTCAGACAGGTTTCTGGAGTAGATTAAGATGTCATCCAGGTAAACGAAGACAAACTTGTTTAACATGTCCCGCAGTACATCATTCACTAGAGCCTGGAACACAGCAGGAGCATTGGTGAGGCCAAAAGGCATAACCAGATACTCGTAGTGGCCTGTTGGTGTATTGAATGCGGTTTTCCATTCATCTCCCTCCCGGATCCGCACTAGGTGGTAAGCGTTTCTGAGATCCAACTTGGTAAAAACAGTGGCTCCCTGGAGCAACTCAAAAGCAGAGGTGAGCAGAGGCAGAGGGTAACGGTTTTTCACTGTGATGTCGTTGAGTCCCCTGTAGTCGATGCAGGGGCGAAGAGATCCGTCCCTCTTCCCCACAAAGAAGAAGCCAGCACCAGCAGGAGATGAAGATGAACGGATTAATCCTGCGGACAGAGAGTCATTGATGTAGTCCTCCATGGACTTTCTTTCAGGAGCAGACAACGAATAAAGACGGCCCTTTGGAGGGGCTGTTCCAGGGAGGAGGTCGATGGCACAGTCGTACGGTCGGTGAGGGGGCAGAGATGTGGCTCTTGCTTTGTTAAACACTTCTCTGAGACCATGGTAGCATTCTGGGACATTGGAGAGGTCAGGAGCGGAGTTAGTAGGTACTGGCCGAGGGGGTAGTGCGGCAGCAAGCAGGCAGGTTCGGTGGCAGTCCTCTCCCCACTCCCTGATCACCCCGGTCACCCAGTCGAGCTGAGGGTTGTGCCGGCGGAGCCATGGGTAACCCAGGATGAGGGGTTGGCCTGGAGAGGGGAGCAGGTGAAACTGGATAGTTTCTTGATGGTTTCCGGACAGACCCATCGAGACCGGGGCCGTGACATGAGTGACCGATCCGAGTAAGTGTCCGTCCAGTGCCCGGGCAGGAATAGGAGGTGTCAAACGGAGGTTCTCCAGTCCCAGTTGGCGTGCCAGCTTGATGTCCATTATGTTGGCTTCGGCGCCAGAATCCACCAGAGCAGCCAGGGTGTGAGTTGAGTCAGAGAGGCGGAGGTGAACTTGCAGCAGGGGTTTGCGGTCGGAGGACTGGATGGTCATTGAGCTCAACCGGACTCCCCCTATGCCCGGTGAGCTTCGGCTTTTAAAGGGCAGGTTACCACACGATGTCCATCACCTCCACAATAGAGGCAGAGGTTTGAGGTGAAGCGGCGCTGGCGCTCTGCAGGAGTGAGAGAGGCTCGCCCAATCTCCATAGGCTCAGACTGATCAAGCTGACTTGGGTGAGTGGCAGTAGATGACAGGAGCCCAGTCGGATCTCTCCGAATGCCGGTAGTTGGTGGACCTTGGCGCCCCCTCTCACGACGACGGGTCTGTATCCTTCTGTCGATCCGGACAGTCAGTGCGATGGCTTCATCAAGAGTGGAAGGCAGTTCATGGGAGACCAACTCGTCCTTGATATAGTCAGCCAAGCTATGGAAGAACGCGTCCACCAACGATGGTGTGTTCCAAGAACTTCGTCTTGCCAGGGTTCGGAAGTCGATGGAATGGTCTGCGACTGTACGTCTGCCTTGTCGAATACTGAACAGTTCACGAGACGCCTCTGCGGTTGGTGAATCCAGGTCAAACACCTTCAGCATCTCCTCAGCAAACAGGTCGAAGGTTGCACATGCGGGGGTTTGACGTTCGAACTCTGCTGTTCCCCAGAGTCGAGCTCGGCCCGTCAGGTGAGTGATGGCATACCCAACTTTAGCCCCCTCCGTGGCGAAGGTCCTTGGCTGCAAGGAGAACTGAAGTCGGCAGCTAGTCAGGAATGGCCGGACCTGGGTTGAATCGCCGTTGAACCGCTCGGGGTTTCCAATCTTGGGTTCCGGAGCAGCGGCTGCAATGACCGGGGCAGGTAACTCGGGGGCAGGGCTGGTGGGCAGACTGCCTGGAAACGGGCCGGTGGGCGGAGTGGCTGGGGTAAGGTTGGTGAGGAGTTGGATGATCATGGCGAGTTGTTGTTGCTGCTGCTGGAACTGCTGCTGGTGCTGCTGGAACTGCTGATGCTGTTGGTGGCCGACCTGAAGCAGAGAGGCGATGTCGCCGCTCATGCGGGCTAGCCCTCTCTCAGTGTGTTCCAGGCGTAGCATGGCGGTGGGTTGCTCAGGTTCGTCGGTTTCCATGTCGGGGGAAGTGTGCGCTGAGTCCATGATGGTCAGATCGTACTGTCACGGTTCAGACAGACGACCAGAGGACCACAATTGCGTCACACCAGAAAGTTTATTAAAACTTAAGGGAAAAGGGAAGTAGGGAGTGAGTGAAGGCTCCAGGGGTTACTGGGAATAACAGGGATTCCGTCCAATGTGCTGGGTCTGTGCCCCCCCCAGTGGCAGCGATGCGTCCTATGACGCCGGTGGTGGGTGGTCCAGAAGTCCTGGGGGGGGGAACACAGACACAACGGGGCGGATGAAACAAGGCAGAAGTACAGTTCAAGGGAAATCCAAATACGTTGTAGCAAGGCAGAAGGCTGGTCAGAGTTACCGGGATCGAAGAGTAGTCAGGAGTCGTTATGGCAGAAAGCAGGTCTGGTTTTCCCGGGGCAGAAGAGTATCCAAGAATCAGGCAGGTCCGTGGTCACAAAACAAGGGTGAGCCAGAAGCGCGAGCAAACAGGTTCCGGGAGTGAGCTTTGCAGACGATCTGACAAAGGAGAGCTGAAAGACAGGGCTTTAAATACTGGGAGAGGTTAGTGGGTAATGCAGCGCAGCTGGCAGAGTAATTAGAGCAGAGCAGAGCAGGGACAGGTGGAGCTAGTTAGGCTGAGTAGAGAGAGTGGTGAGCAGAGTGGAAGATAGTGGAAACAAATTAAGGTGGTAACCCGGTGGAGTGAGAGGGCTCATGACACTAGGTTCATATTACTGAGGTGTGTCCCTGTCTGATGACATCTAGGTTCATATTACTGTCCCTGTCTGATGACATCTAGGTTCATATTAATGAAGTTTTTCCGTGTCTGATGACATCTAGGTTCAGATTAATGATGAATGTCCCTGTCTGATTATATCTAGGTTCATATTACTGCGGTGTGTCCCTGTCTGATGACATCTAGGTTCATATTACTGAAGTGTGTCCTTGTCTGATGACATCTAGGTTAATATTACTTAGGTTTGTCCCTGTCTGATGACATCTAGGTTCATATTACTGAGGTATGTCCCTGTCTGATGACATCTAGGTTCATATTACTGAGGTGTGTCCCTGTCTGATGACATCTAGGTTCAAATTACTGAGGTATGTCCCTGTCTGATGACATCTAGGTTCATATTACTGAGGTATGTCCCTGTCTGATGACATCTAGGTTCAAATTACTGAGGTATGTCCCTGTCTGATGACATCTAGGTTCATATTACTGAGGTGTGTCCCTGTCTGATGACATCTAGGTTCATATTACTGAGGTATGTCCCTGTCTGATGACATCTAGGTTCAGATTATTGAGGTGTGTCCCTGTCTGATGACATCTAGGTTCAGATTAATAATCTATGTCCCTGTCTGATGACATCTAGGTTCATATTACTGAGGTGTGTCCCTGTCTGATGACATCTAGCTTCATATTACTGAGGTTGGTCCGTGTCTGATGACATCTATGTTCATATTACTGCGGTGTGTCCCTGTCTGATGACATCTAGGTTCATATTAATGAAGTTTTTCCTTGTCTGATGACATCTAGGTTCAGATTAATGATGAATGTCCCTGTCTGATGACATCTAGGTTCAGATTAATGATGAATGTCCCTGTCTGATTATATCTAGGTTCATATTACTGCGGTGTGTCCCTGTCTGAAAACATCTAGGTTCATATTACTGAGGTGTGTCCCTGTCTGATGACATCTAGGTTCATATTACTTAGGTTTGTCCCTGTCTGATGACATCTGAGTTTATATTACTGAAGTGTGTCCCTGTCTGATGACATCTAGGTTCATATTACTGATGTGTGTCCCTATCTGATGACATCTAGGGTCATATTACTGAGGTATGTCCCTGTCTGATGACATCTAGGTTCATATTACTGAGGTTGGTCCGTGTCTGATGACATCTAGGTTCATATTAATGAGGTGTGTCCCTGTCTGATGACATCAAGGTTCATATTACTGTCCCTGTCTGATGACATCTAGGTTCATATTAATGAAGTTTTTCCTTGTCTGATGACATCTAGGTTCAGATTAATGATGAATGTCCCTGTCTGATTATATCTAGGTTCATATTACTAAGGTGTGTCCCTGTCTGATGACATCTAGGTTAATATTACTGTCCCTGTCTGATGACATCTAGGTTCATATTACTGAGGTGTGTGCCTGTCTGATGACATCTAGGTTAATATTACTTAGGTTTGTCCCTGTCTGATGACATCTAGGGTCATATTACTGAGGTATGTCCCTGTCTGATGACATCTAGGTTCAAATTACTGAGGTGTGTCCATGTCTGATGACATCTAGGTTCAAATTACTGAGGTGTGTCCCTGTCTGATGACATCTAGGTTAATATTACTGTCCCTGTCTGATGACATCTGAGTTTATATTACTGAAGTGTGTCCCTGTCTGATGACATCTAGGTTAATATTACTGAGGTGTGTCCCTGTCTGATGACATCTGAGTTTATATTACTGAAGTGTGTCCCTGTCTGATGACATCTAGGTTAATATTACTTAGGTTTGTCCCTGTCTGATGACATCTAGGGTCATATTACTGAGGTATGTCCCTGTCTGATGACATCTAGGTTCAAATTACTGAGGTGTGTCCATGTCTGATGACATCTAGGTTCAAATTACTGAGGTGTGTCCCTGTCTGATGACATCTAGGTTAATATTACTGTCCCTGTCTGATGACATCTGAGTTTATATTACTGAAGTGTGTCCCTGTCTGATGACATCTAGGTTAATATTACTTAGGTTTTTCCATGTCTGATGACATCTAGGTTCAAATTACTGTGGTGTGTCCCTGTCTGATGACATCTAGGTTCAAATTACTGCGGTGTGTCCCTGTCTGATGACATCTAGGTTCAAATTACTGTGGTGTGTCCCTGTCTGATGACATCTAGGTTCATATTACTGTCCCGGTCTGATGACATCTAGGTTCATATTACTGATGTGTGTCCCTATCTGATGACATCTAGGGTCATATTACTGAGGTATGTCCCTGTCTGATGACATCTAGGTTCATATTACTGAGGTTGGTCCGTGTCTGATGACATCTAGGTTCATATTAATGAGGTGTGTCCCTGTCTGATGACATCAAGGTTCATATTACTGTCCCTGTCTGATGACATCTAGGTTCATATTAATGAAGTTTTTCCTTGTCTGATGACATCTAGGTTCAGATTAATGATGAATGTCCCTGTCTGATTATATCTAGGTTCATATTACTAAGGTGTGTCCCTGTCTGATGACATCTAGGTTAATATTACTGTCCCTGTCTGATGACATCTAGGTTCATATTACTGAGGTGTGTGCCTGTCTGATGACATCTAGGTTAATATTACTTAGGTTTGTCCCTGTCTGATGACATCTAGGGTCATATTACTGAGGTATGTCCCTGTCTGATGACATCTAGGTTCAAATTACTGAGGTGTGTCCATGTCTGATGACATCTAGGTTCAAATTACTGAGGTGTGTCCCTGTCTGATGACATCTAGGTTAATATTACTGTCCCTGTCTGATGACATCTGAGTTTATATTACTGAAGTGTGTCCCTGTCTGATGACATCTAGGTTAATATTACTGAGGTGTGTCCCTGTCTGATGACATCTGAGTTTATATTACTGAAGTGTGTCCCTGTCTGATGACATCTAGGTTAATATTACTTAGGTTTGTCCCTGTCTGATGACATCTAGGGTCATATTACTGAGGTATGTCCCTGTCTGATGACATCTAGGTTCAAATTACTGAGGTGTGTCCATGTCTGATGACATCTAGGTTCAAATTACTGAGGTGTGTCCCTGTCTGATGACATCTAGGTTAATATTACTGTCCCTGTCTGATGACATCTGAGTTTATATTACTGAAGTGTGTCCCTGTCTGATGACATCTAGGTTAATATTACTTAGGTTTTTCCATGTCTGATGACATCTAGGTTCAAATTACTGTGGTGTGTCCCTGTCTGATGACATCTAGGTTCAAATTACTGCGGTGTGTCCCTGTCTGATGACATCTAGGTTCAAATTACTGTGGTGTGTCCCTGTCTGATGACATCTAGGTTCATATTACTGTCCCGGTCTGATGACATCTAGGTTCATATTACTGTCCCTGTCTGATGACATCTAGGTTCATATTACTGAAGTGTGTCCCTGTCTGATGACATTTAGGTTCATTTTACAGAGGTTTGTCCCTGTCTGATGACATCTACGTTCATATTACTGTCCCGGTCTGATGACATCTACGTTCATATTACTGTCCCGGTCTGATGACATCTAGGTTCATATTACTGAGGTATGTCCCTGTCTGATGACATCTAGGTTCATATTACTGAGGTGTGTCCCTGTCTGATGACATCTAGGTTCATATTACTGCGGTGTGTCCCTGTCTGATGACATCTAGGTTCATATTAATGAAGTTTTTCCTTGTCTGATGACATCTAGGTTCAGATTAATGATGAATGTCCCTGTCTGATGACATCTAGGTTAATATTACTAAGGTGTGTCCTTGTCTGATGACATCTAGGTTAATATTACTTAGGTTTGTCCCTGTCTGATGACATCTAGGTTCATATTACTGAGGTATGTCCCTGTCTGATGACATCTAGGTTCATATTACTGAGGTATGTCCCTGTCTGATAACATCTAGGTTCATATTACTGAGGTATGTCCCTGTCTGATGACATCTAGGTTCATATTACTGATGTGTGTCCCTGTCTGATGACATCTAGGTTCATATTACTGAGGTGTGTCCCTGTCTGATGACATCTAGGTTCATATTACTGAGGTGTGTCCCTGTCTGATGACATCTAGGGTCATATTACTGAGGTATGTCCCTGTCTGATGACATCTAGGGTCATATTACTGAGGTATGTCCCTGTCTGATGACATCTAGGTTCATATTAATGAAGTTTTTCCTTGTCTGATGACATCTAGGTTCATATTACTTAGGTTTGTCCCTGTCTGATGACATCTAGGTTGATATTACTGAGGTATGTCCCTGTCTGATGACATCTAGGTTCAAATTACTGAGGTATGTCCCTGTCTGATGACATCTAGGTTCATATTACTGAGGTGTGTCCCTGTCTGATGACATCTAGGTTCATATTACTGAGGTATGTCCCTGTCTGATGACATCTAGGTTCAGATTATTGAGGTGTTTCCCTGTCTGATGACATCTAGGGTCATATTACTGAGGTGTGTCCCTGTCTGATGACATCTAGGTTCATATTACTGAGGTGTGTCCCTGTCTGATGACATCTAGGTTCATATTACTGTCCCTGTCTGATGACATCTAGGTTAATATTACTGAGGTGTGTCCCTGTCTGATGACATCTAGGTTCATATTACTGAGGTGTGTCCCTGTCTGATGACATCTAGGTTCATATTACTGAAGTTTGTCCCTGTCTGATGACATTTAGGTTCATATTACTGAGGTGTGTCCCTGTCTGATGACATCTAGGTTCATATTACTGTCCCTGTCTGATGACATCTAGGTTCATATTACTGAGGTGTGTCCCTGTCTGATGACATCTAGGTTAATATTACTGAGGTGTGTCCCTGTCTGATGACATCTAGGTTCATATTAATGAGGTGTGTCCCTGTCTGATGACATCAAGGTTCATATTACTGTCCCTGTCTGATGACATCTAGGTTCATATTAATGAAGTTTTTCCTTGTCTGATGACATCTAGGTTCAGATTAATGATGAATGTCCCTGTCTGATGACATCTAGGTTCAGATTAATGATGAATGTCCCTGTCTGATTATATCTAGGTTCATATTACTGCGGTGTGTCCCTGTCTGATGACATCTAGGTTCATATTACTGAGGTGTGTCCCTGTCTGATGACATCTAGGTTCATATTACTTAGTTTTGTCCCTGTCTGATGACATCTGAGTTTATATTACTGAAGTGTTTCCTTGTCTGATGACATCTAGGTTAATATTACTTAGGTTTGTCCCTGTCTGATGACATCTAGGGTCATATTACTGAGGTATGTCCCTGTCTGATGACATCTAGGTTCATATTACTGAAGTGTGTCCCTGTCTGATGACATCTAGGTTCATATTATTGAGGTGTGTCCCTGTCTGATGACATCTAGGTTCAAATTACTGAGGTATGTCCCTGTCTGATGACATCAAGGTTCATATTACTGAAGTGTGTCCCTGTCTGATGACATCTAGGTTCATATTATTGAGGTGTGTCCCTGTCTGATGACATCTAGGTTCACAATACTGAGGTATGTCCTTGTCTGATGACATCTAGGTTCATATTACTGAGGTGTGTCCCTGTCTGATGACATTTAGGTTCAAATTACTGAGGTATGTCCCTGTCTGATGACATCTAGGTTCATATTACTGAGGTATGTCCCTGTCTGATGACATCTAGGTTCAAATTACTGAGGTATGTCCCTGTCTGATGACATCTAGGTTCATATTACTGAGGTGTGTCCCTGTCTGATGACATCTAGGTTCATATTACTGAGGTGTGTCCCTGTCTGATGACATCTAGGTTCATATTACTGTCCCTGTCTGATGACATCTAGGTTCATATTAATGAAGTTTTTCCGTGTCTGATGACATCTAGGTTCAGATTAATGATGAATGTCCCTGTCTGATTATATCTAGGTTCATATTACTGCGGTGTGTCCCTGTCTGATGACATCTAGGTTCATATTACTTAAGTGTGTCCTTGTCTGATGACATCTAGGTTAATATTACTTAGGTTTGTCCCTGTCTGATGACATCTAGGTTCATATTACTGAGGTATGTCCCTGTCTGATGACATCTAGGTTCATATTACTGAGGTGTGTCCCTGTCTGATGACATCTAGGTTCAAATTACTGAGGTATGTCCCTGTCTGATGACATCTAGGTTCATATTACTGAGGTATGTCCCTGTCTGATGACATCTAGGTTCAAATTACTGAGGTATGTCCCTGTCTGATGACATCTAGGTTCATATTACTGAGGTGTGTCCCTGTCTGATGACATCTAGGTTCATATTACTGAGGTATGTCCCTGTCTGATGACATCTAGGTTCAGATTATTGAGGTGTGTCCCTGTCTGATGACATCTAGGTTCAGATTAATAATCTATGTCCCTGTCTGATGACATCTAGGTTCATATTACTGAGGTGTGTCCCTGTCTGATGACATCTAGCTTCATATTACTGAGGTTGGTCCGTGTCTGATGACATCTAGGTTCATATTACTGCGGTGTGTCCCTGTCTGATGACATCTAGGTTCATATTAATGAAGTTTTTCCTTGTCTGATGACATCTAGGTTCAGATTAATGATGAATGTCCCTGTCTGATGACATCTAGGTTCAGATTAATGATGAATGTCCCTGTCTGATTATATCTAGGTTCATATTACTGCGGTGTGTCCCTGTCTGAAAACATCTAGGTTCATATTACTGAGGTGTGTCCCTGTCTGATGACATCTAGGTTCATATTACTTAGGTTTGTCCCTGTCTGATGACATCTGAGTTTATATTACTGAAGTGTGTCCCTGTCTGATGACATCTAGGTTCATATTACTGATGTGTGTCCCTATCTGATGACATCTAGGGTCATATTACTGAGGTATGTCCCTGTCTGATGACATCTAGGTTCATATTACTGAAGTGTGTCCCTGTCTGATGACATCTAGGTTCATATTATTGAGGTGTGTCCCTGTCTGATGACATCTAGGTTCAAATTACTGAGGTATGTCCCTGTCTGATGACATCTAGGTTCATATTACTGAAGTGTGTCCCTGTCTGATGACATCTAGGTTCATATTATTGAGGTGTGTCCCTATCTGATGACATCTAGGTTCACAATACTGAGGTATGTCCCTGTCTGATGACATCTAGGTTCATATTACTGAGGTGTGTCCCTGTCTGATGACATCTAGGTTCAAATTACTGAGGTATGTCCC
Source organism: Coregonus lavaretus (assembly GCF_964263955.1). Taxonomy (NCBI): domain Eukaryota; kingdom Metazoa; phylum Chordata; class Actinopteri; order Salmoniformes; family Salmonidae; genus Coregonus; species Coregonus lavaretus. The sequence goes on along the minus strand of NW_028160992.1, from coordinate 98,156 downwards.
TGTCTGATGACATCTAGGTTCATATTACTGAGGTATGTCCCTGTCTGATGACATCTAGGTTCAAATTACTGAGGTATGTCCCTGTCTGATGACATCTAGGTTCATATTACTGAGGTGTGTCCCTGTCTGATGACATCTAGGTTCAAATTACTGAGGTATGTCCCTGTCTGATGACATCTAGGTTCATATTACTGAGGTGTGTCCCTGTCTGATGACATCTAGGTTCAAATTACTTAGGTTTGTCCCTGTCTGATGACATCTAGGTTCATATTAATGAGGTGTGTCCCTGTCTGATGACATCAAGGTTCATATTACTGAGGTTGGTCCGTGTCTGATGACATCTAGGTTCATATTACTGAGGTGTGTCCCTGTCTGATGACATCTAGGTTCATATTAATGAGGTGTGTCCCTGTCTGATGACATCAAGGTTCATATTACTGTCCCTGTCTGATGACATCTAGGTTCATATTAATGAAGTTTTTCCTTGTCTGATGACATCTAGGTTCAGATTAATGATGAATGTCCCTGTCTGATTATATCTAGGTTCATATTACTAAGGTGTGTCCCTGTCTGATGACATCTAGGTTAATATTACTGTCCCTGTCTGATGACATCTGAGTTTATATTACTGAAGTGTGTCCCTGTCTGATGACATCTAGGTTAATATTACTTAGGTTTGTCCCTGTCTGATGACATCTAGGGTCATATTACTGAGGTATGTCCCTGTCTGATGACATCTAGGTTCAAATTACTGAGGTGTGTCCATGTCTGATGACATCTAGGTTCAAATTACTGAGGTGTGTCCCTGTCTGATGACATCTAGGTTAATATTACTGTCCCTGTCTGATAACATCTGAGTTTATATTACTGAAGTGTGTCCCTGTCTGATGACATCTAGGTTAATATTACTTAGGTTTGTCCCTGTCTGATGACATCTAGGGTCATATTACTGAGGTATGTCCCTGTCTGATGACATCTAGGTTCATATTACTGAGGTATGTCCCTGTCTGATGACATCTAGGTTCATATTACTGAGGTGTGTCCCTGTCTGATGACATCTAGGTTCATATTACTGAGGTGTGTCCATGTCTGATGACATCTAGGTTCAAATTACTGAGGTGTGTCCCTGTCTGATGACATCTAGGTTCAGATTATTGAGGTGTGTCCCTGTCTGATGACATCTAGGTTCATATTACTGCGGTGTGTCCCTGTCTGATGACATCTAGGTTCATATTACTGAGGTGTGTCCCTGTCTGATGACATCTAGGTTCATATTACTGAGGTATGTCCCTGTCTGATGACATCTAGGTTCATATTACTGAGGTGTGTCCCTGTCTGATGAACTTCTAGGTTCACAATAATGAGGTTTGTCCCTGTCTGATGACATTTAGGTTTATGTTACCTTGGTGTGTCCCCGTCTGATGACATCTAGGTTCATATTACTGCGGTGTGTCCCTGTCTGATGACATTTAGGTTCATATTATTGAGGTGTGTCCCTGTCTGATGGCATCTAGGTTCACAATACTGAGGTATGTCCCTGTCTGATGACATCTAGGTTCATATTACTGAGGTGTGTCCCTGTCTGATGACATCTAGGTTCAAATTACTGAGGTATGTCCCTGTCTGATGACATCTAGGTTCATATTACTGAGGTGTGTCCCTGTCTGATGACATCTAGGTTCAAATTACTTAGGTTTGTCCCTGTCTGATGACATCTAGGTTCATATTAATGAGGTGTGTCCCTGTCTGATGACATCAAGGTTCATATTACTGAGGTTGGTCCGTGTCTGATGACATCTAGGTTCATATTACTGAGGTGTGTCCCTGTCTGATGACATCTAGGTTCATATTAATGAGGTGTGTCCCTGTCTGATGACATCAAGGTTCATATTACTGTCCCTGTCTGATGACATCTAGGTTCATATTAATGAAGTTTTTCCTTGTCTGATGACATCTAGGTTCAGATTAATGATGAATGTCCCTGTCTGATTATATCTAGGTTCATATTACTAAGGTGTGTCCCTGTCTGATGACATCTAGGTTAATATTACTGTCCCTGTCTGATGACATCTGAGTTTATATTACTGAAGTGTGTCCCTGTCTGATGACATCTAGGTTAATATTACTTAGGTTTGTCCCTGTCTGATGACATCTAGGGTCATATTACTGAGGTATGTCCCTGTCTGATGACATCTAGGTTCAAATTACTGAGGTGTGTCCATGTCTGATGACATCTAGGTTCAAATTACTGAGGTGTGTCCCTGTCTGATGACATCTAGGTTAATATTACTGTCCCTGTCTGATAACATCTGAGTTTATATTACTGAAGTGTGTCCCTGTCTGATGACATCTAGGTTAATATTACTTAGGTTTGTCCCTGTCTGATGACATCTAGGGTCATATTACTGAGGTATGTCCCTGTCTGATGACATCTAGGTTCATGTTACTGAGGTATGTCCCTGTCTGATGACATCTAGGTTCATATTACTGAGGTGTGTCCCTGTCTGATGACATCTAGGTTCATATTACTGAGGTGTGTCCATGTCTGATGACATCTAGGTTCAAATTACTGAGGTGTGTCCCTGTCTGATGACATCTAGGTTCAGATTATTGAGGTGTGTCCCTGTCTGATGACATCTAGGTTCATATTACTGCGGTGTGTCCCTGTCTGATGACATCTAGGTTCATATTACTGAGGTGTGTCCCTGTCTGATGACATCTAGGTTCATATTACTGAGGTATGTCCCTGTCTGATGACATCTAGGTTCATATTACTGAGGTGTGTCCCTGTCTGATGAACTTCTAGGTTCACAATAATGAGGTTTGTCCCTGTCTGATGACATTTAGGTTTATGTTACCTTGGTGTGTCCCCGTCTGATGACATCTAGGTTCATATTACTGCGGTGTGTCCCTGTCTGATGACATTTAGGTTCATATTATTGAGGTGTGTCCCTGTCTGATGGCATCTAGGTTCACAATACTGAGGTATGTCCCTGTCTGATGACATCTAGGTTCATATTACTGAGGTGTGTCCCCCTCTGATGACATCTAGGTTCATATTACTGTCCCGGTCTGATGACATCTAGGTTCATATTACTGTCCCTGTCTGATGACATCTAGGTTCATATTACTGAAGTGTGTCCCTGTCTGATGACATTTAGGTTCATTTTACAGAGGTTTGTCCCTGTCTGATGACATCTAGGTTCATATTACTGTCCCGGTCTGATGACATCTAGGTTCATATTACTGTCCCGGTCTGATGACATCTAGGTTCATATTACTGTCCCTGTCTGATGACATCTAGGTACATATTACTGAGGTATGTCCCTGTCTGATGACATCTAGGTTCATATTACTGAGGTGTGTCCCTGTCTGATGACATCTAGGTTCATATTACTGCGGTGTGTCCCTGTCTGATGACATCTAGGTTCATATTAATGAAGTTTTTCCTTGTCTGATGACATCTAGGTTCAGATTAATGATGAATGTCCTTGTCTGATGACATCTAGGTTCATATTACTAAGGTGTGTCCTTGTCTGATGACATCTAGGTTAATATTACTTAGGTTTGTCCCTGTCTGATGACATCTAGGGTCATATTACTGAGGTGTGTCCCTGTCTGATGACATCTAGGTTCATATTACTGAGGTATGTCCCTGTCTGATGACATCTAGGTTCATATTACTGAGGTATGTCCCTGTCTGATAACATCTAGGTTCATATTACTGAGGTATGTCCCTGTCTGATGACATCTAGGTTCATATTACTGAGGTGTGTCCCTGTCTGATGACATCTAGGTTCATATTACTGAGGTGTGTCCCTGTCTGATGACATCTAGGTTCATATTACTGAGGTGTGTCCCTGTCTGATGACATCTAGGTTCATATTACTGTCCCTGTCTGATGACATCTAGGTTCATATTAATGAAGTTTTTCCGTGTCTGATGACATCTAGGTTCAGATTAATGATGAATGTCCCTGTCTGATTATATCTAGGTTCATATTACTAAGGTGTGTCCCTGTCTGATGACATCTAGGTTAATATTACTGTCCCTGTCTGATGACATCTAGGTTCATATTAATGAAGTTTTTCCTTGTCTGATGACATCTAGGTTCATATTACTTAGGTTTGTCCCTGTCTGATGACATCTAGGTTCATATTACTGAGGTGTGTCCCTGTCTGATTATATCTAGGTTCAGATTAATGATGAATGTCCCTGTCTGATGACATCTAGGTTCATATTACTGAGGTATGTCCCTGTCTGATGACATCTAGGTTCATATTACTGAGGTGTGTCCCTGTCTGATGACATCTAGGTTCATATTACTGAGGTGTGTCCCTGTCTGATGACATCTAGGTTCAAATTACTGAGGTATGTCCCTGTCTGATGACATCCAGGTTCATATTACTGAGGTATGTCCCTGTCTGATGACATCTAGGTTCAAATTACTGAGGTATGTCCCTGTCTGATGACATCTAGGTTCATATTACTGAGGTGTGTCCCTGTCTGATGACATCTAGGTTAATATTACTTAGGTTTGTCCCTGTCTGATGACATCTAGGGTCATATTACTGAGGTATGTCCCTGTCTGATGACATCTAGGTTCAAATTACTGAGGTGTGTCCATGTCTGATGACATCTAGGTTCAAATTACTGAGGTGTGTCCCTGTCTGATGACATCTAGGTTAATATTACTGTCCCTGTCTGATGACATCTGAGTTTATATTACTGAAGTGTGTCCCTGTCTGATGACATCTAGGTTAATATTACTGAGGTGTGTCCCTGTCTGATGACATCTGAGTTTATATTACTGAAGTGTGTCCCTGTCTGATGACATCTAGGTTAATATTACTTAGGTTTGTCCCTGTCTGATGACATCTAGGGTCATATTACTGAGGTATGTCCCTGTCTGATGACATCTAGGTTCAAATTACTGAGGTGTGTCCATGTCTGATGACATCTAGGTTCAAATTACTGAGGTGTGTCCCTGTCTGATGACATCTAGGTTAATATTACTGTCCCTGTCTGATGACATCTGAGTTTATATTACTGAAGTGTGTCCCTGTCTGATGACATCTAGGTTAATATTACTTAGGTTTGTCCCTGTCTGATGACATCTAGGTTCAAATTACTGCGGTGTGTCCCTGTCTGATGACATCTAGGTTCAAATTACTGCGGTGTGTCCCTGTCTGATGACATCTAGGTTCAAATTACTGCGGTGTGTCCCTGTCTGATGACATCTAGGTTCATATTACTGTCCCGGTCTGATGACATCTAGGTTCATATTACTGTCCCTGTCTGATGACATCTAGGTTCATATTACTGAAGTGTGTCCCTGTCTGATGACATTTAGGTTCATTTTACAGAGGTTTGTCCCTGTCTGATGACATCTACGTTCATATTACTGTCCCGGTCTGATGACATCTACGTTCATATTACTGTCCCGGTCTGATGACATCTAGGTTCATATTACTGAGGTGTGTCCCTGTCTGATGACATCTAGGTTCATATTACTGCGGTGTGTCCCTGTCTGATGACATCTAGGTTCAGATTAATGATGAATGTCCCTGTCTGATGACATCTAGGTTAATATTACTAAGGTGTGTCCTTGTCTGATGACATCTAGGTTAATATTACTTAGGTTTGTCCCTGTCTGATGACATCTAGGTTCATATTACTGAGGTATGTCCCTGTCTGATGACATCTAGGTTCATATTACTGAGGTATGTCCCTGTCTGATAACATCTAGGTTCATATTACTGAGGTATGTCCCTGTCTGATGACATCTAGGTTCATATTACTGATGTGTGTCCTTGTCTTATGACATCTAGGTTCATATTACTGAGGTGTGTCCCTGTCTGATGACATCTAGGTTCATATTACTGAGGTGTGTCCCTGTCTGATGACATCTAGGGTCATATTACTGAGGTATGTCCCTGTCTGATGACATCTAGGGTCATATTACTGAGGTATGTCCCTGTCTGATGACATCTAGGTTCATATTAATGAAGTTTTTCCTTGTCTGATGACATCTAGGTTCATATTACTTAGGTTTGTCCCTGTCTGATGACATCTAGGTTGATATTACTGAGGTATGTCCCTGTCTGATGACATCTAGGTTCAAATTACTGAGGTATGTCCCTGTCTGATGACATCTAGGTTCATATTACTGAGTTGTGTCCCTGTCTGATGACATCTAGGTTCATATTACTGAGGTATGTCCCTGTCTGATGACATCTAGGTTCAGATTATTGAGGTGTTTCCCTGTCTGATGACATCTAGGGTCATATTACTGAGGTGTGTCCCTGTCTGATGACATCTAGGTTCATATTACTGAGGTGTGTCCCTGTCTGATGACATCTAGGTTCATATTACTGTCCCTGTCTGATGACATCTAGGTTAATATTACTGAGGTGTGTCCCTGTCTGATGACATCTAGGTTCATATTACTGAGGTGTGTCCCTGTCTGATGACATCTAGGTTCATATTACTGAGGTGTGTCCCTGTCTGATGACATCTAGGTTCATATTACTGAAGTTTGTCCCTGTCTGATGACATTTAGGTTCATATTACTGAGGTGTGTCCCTGTCTGATGACATCTAGGTTCATATTACTGTCCCTGTCTGATGACATCTAGGTTCATATTACTGAGGTGTGTCCCTGTCTGATGACATCTAGGTTAATATTACTGAGGTGTGTCCCTGTCTGATGACATCTAGGTTCATATTACTGAGGTATGTCCCTGTCTGATGACATCTAGGTTCATATTACTGAGGTGTGTCCCTGTCTGATGACATCTAGCTTCATATTACTGAGGTTGGTCCGTGTCTGATGACATCTAGGTTCATATTAATGAGGTGTGTCCCTGTCTGATGACATCAAGGTTCATATTACTGTCCCTGTCTGATGACATCTAGGTTCATATTAATGAAGTTTTTCCTTGTCTGATGACATCTAGGTTCAGATTAATGATGAATGTCCCTGTCTGATGACATCTAGGTTCAGATTAATGATGAATGTCCCTGTCTGATTATATCTAGGTTCATATTACTGCGGTGTGTCCCTGTCTGATGACATCTAGGTTCATATTACTGAGGTGTGTCCCTGTCTGATGACATCTAGGTTCATATTACTTAGGTTTGTCCCTGTCTGATGACATCTGAGTTTATATTACTGAAGTGTTTCCTTGTCTGATGACATCTAGGTTAATATTACTTAGGTTTGTCCCTGTCTGATGACATCTAGGGTCATATTACTGAGGTATGTCCCTGTCTGATGACATCTAGGTTCATATTACTGAAGTGTGTCCCTGTCTGATGACATCTAGGTTCATATTATTGAGGTGTGTCCCTGTCTGATGACATCTAGGTTCAAATTACTGAGGTATGTCCCTGTCTGATGACATCAAGGTTCATATTACTGAAGTGTGTCCCTGTCTGATGACATCTAGGTTCATATTATTGAGGTGTGTCCCTGTCTGATGACATCTAGTTTCACAATACTGAGGTATGTCCTTGTCTGATGACATCTAGGTTCATATTACTGAGGTGTGTCCCTGTCTGATGACATTTAGGTTCAAATTACTGAGGTATGTCCCTGTCTGATGACATCTAGGTTCATATTACTGAGGTATGTCCCTGTCTGATGACATCTAGGTTCAAATTACTGAGGTATGTCCCTGTCTGATGACATCTAGGTTCATATTACTGAGGTGTGTCCCTGTCTGATGACATCTAGGTTCATATTACTGAGGTGTGTCCCTGTCTGATGACATCTAGGTTCATATTACTGTCCCTGTCTGATGACATCTAGGTTCATATTAATGAAGTTTTTCCGTGTCTGATGACATCTAGGTTCAGATTAATGATGAATGTCCCTGTCTGATTATATCTAGGTTCATATTACTGCGGTGTGTCCCTGTCTGATGACATCTAGGTTCATATTACTGAAGTGTGTCCTTGTCTGATGACATCTAGGTTAATATTACTTAGGTTTGTCCCTGTCTGATGACATCTAGGTTCATATTACTGAGGTATGTCCCTGTCTGATGACATCTAGGTTCATATTACTGAGGTGTGTCCCTGTCTGATGACATCTAGGTTCAAATTACTGAGGTATGTCCCTGTCTGATGACATCTAGGTTCATATTACTGAGGTATGTCCCTGTCTGATGACATCTAGGTTCAAATTACTGAGGTATGTCCCTGTCTGATGACATCTAGGTTCATATTACTGAGGTGTGTCCCTGTCTGATGACATCTAGGTTCATATTACTGAGGTATGTCCCTGTCTGATGACATCTAGGTTCAGATTATTGAGGTGTGTCCCTGTCTGATGACATCTAGGTTCAGATTAATAATCTATGTCCCTGTCTGATGACATCTAGGTTCATATTACTGAGGTGTGTCCCTGTCTGATGACATCTAGCTTCATATTACTGAGGTTGGTCCGTGTCTGATGACATCTAGGTTCATATTACTGCGGTGTGTCCCTGTCTGATGACATCTAGGTTCATATTAATGAAGTTTTTCCTTGTCTGATGACATCTAGGTTCAGATTAATGATGAATGTCCCTGTCTGATGACATCTAGGTTCAGATTAATGATGAATGTCCCTGTCTGATTATATCTAGGTTCATATTACTGCGGTGTGTCCCTGTCTGATGACATCTAGGTTCATATTACTGAGGTGTGTCCCTGTCTGATGACATCTAGGTTCATATTACTTAGGTTTGTCCCTGTCTGATGACATCTGAGTTTATATTACTGAAGTGTGTCCCTGTCTGATGACATCTAGGTTCATATTACTGATGTGTGTCCCTATCTGATGACATCTAGGGTCATATTACTGAGGTATGTCCCTGTCTGATGACATCTAGGTTCATATTACTGAAGTGTGTCCCTGTCTGATGACATCTAGGTTCATATTATTGAGGTGTGTCCCTGTCTGATGACATCTAGGTTCAAATTACTGAGGTATGTCCCTGTCTGATGACATCTAGGTTCATATTACTGAAGTGTGTCCCTGTCTGATGACATCTAGGTTCATATTATTGAGGTGTGTCCCTATCTGATGACATCTAGGTTCACAATACTGAGGTATGTCCCTGTCTGATGACATCTAGGTTCATATTACTGAGGTGTGTCCCTGTCTGATGACATCTAGGTTCAAATTACTGAGGTATGTCCCTGTCTGATGACATCTAGGTTCATATTACTGAGGTATGTCCCTGTCTGATGACATCTAGGTTCAAATTACTGAGGTGTGTCCCTGTCTGATGACATCTAGGTTCAAATTACTGAGGTATGTCCCTGTCTGATGACATCTAGGTTCATATTACTGAGGTGTGTCCCTGTCTGATGACATCTAGGTTCAAATTACTTAGGTTTGTCCCTGTCTGATGACATCTAGGTTCATATTAATGAGGTGTGTCCCTGTCTGATGACATCAAGGTTCATATTACTGAGGTTGGTCCGTGTCTGATGACATCTAGGTTCATATTACTGAGGTGTGTCCCTGTCTGATGACATCTAGGTTCATATTAATGAGGTGTGTCCCTGTCTGATGACATCAAGGTTCATATTACTGTCCCTGTCTGATGACATCTAGGTTCATATTAATGAAGTTTTTCCTTGTCTGATGACATCTAGGTTCAGATTAATGATGAATGTCCCTGTCTGATTATATCTAGGTTCATATTACTAAGGTGTGTCCCTGTCTGATGACATCTAGGTTAATATTACTGTCCCTGTCTGATGACATCTGAGTTTATATTACTGAAGTGTGTCCCTGTCTGATGACATCTAGGTTAATATTACTTAGGTTTGTCCCTGTCTGATGACATCTAGGGTCATATTACTGAGGTATGTCCCTGTCTGATGACATCTAGGTTCAAATTACTGAGGTGTGTCCATGTCTGATGACATCTAGGTTCAAATTACTGAGGTGTGTCCCTGTCTGATGACATCTAGGTTAATATTACTGTCCCTGTCTGATGACATCTGAGTTTATATTACTGAAGTGTGTCCCTGTCTGATGACATCTAGGTTAATATTACTTAGGTTTGTCCCTGTCTGATGACATCTAGGGTCATATTACTGAGGTATGTCCCTGTCTGATGACATCTAGGTTCATATTACTGAGGTATGTCCCTGTCTGATGACATCTAGGTTCATATTACTGAGGTGTGTCCCTGTCTGATGACATCTAGGTTCATATTACTGAGGTGTGTCCATGTCTGATGACATCTAGGTTCAAATTACTGAGGTGTGTCCCTGTCTGATGACATCTAGGTTCAGATTATTGAGGTGTGTCCCTGTCTGATGACATCTAGGTTCATATTACTGAGGTGTGTCCCTGTCTGATGACATCTAGGTTCATATTACTGAGGTATGTCCCTGTCTGATGACATCTAGGTTCATATTACTGAGGTGTGTCCCTGTCTGATGAACTTCTAGGTTCACAATAATGAGGTTTGTCCCTGTCTGATGACATCTAGGTTCATATTACTGCGGTGTGTCCCTGTCTGATGACATTTAGGTTCATATTATTGAGGTGTGTCCCTGTCTGATGGCATCTAGGTTCACAATACTGAGGTATGTCCCTGTCTGATGACATCTAGGTTCATATTACTGAGGTGTGTCCCCCTCTGATGACATCTAGGTTCATATTACTGTCCCGGTCTGATGACATCTAGGTTCATATTACTGTCCCTGTCTGATGACATCTAGGTTCATATTACTGAAGTGTGTCCCTGTCTGATGACATTTAGGTTTATTTTACAGAGGTTTGTCCCTGTCTGATGACATCTAGGTTCATATTACTGTCCCGGTCTGATGACATCTAGGTTCATATTACTGTCCCGGTCTGATGACATCTAGGTTCATATTACTGTCCCTGTCTGATGACATCTAGGTACATATTACTGAGGTATGTCCCTGTCTGATGACATCTAGGTTCATATTACTGAGGTGTGTCCCTGTCTGATGACATCTAGGTTCATATTACTGCGGTGTGTCCCTGTCTGATGACATCTAGGTTCATATTAATGAAGTTTTTCCTTGTCTGATGACATCTAGGTTCAGATTAATGATGAATGTCCTTGTCTGATGACATCTAGGTTCATATTACTAAGGTGTGTCCTTGTCTGATGACATCTAGGTTAATATTACTTAGGTTTGTCCCTGTCTGATGACATCTAGGTTCATATTACTGAGGTATGTCCCTGTCTGATGACATCTAGGTTCATATTACTGAGGTATGTCCCTGTCTGATAACATCTAGGTTCATATTACTGAGGTATGTCCCTGTCTGATGACATCTAGGTTCATATTACTGAGGTGTGTCCCTGTCTGATGACATCTAGGTTCATATTACTGAGGTGTGTCCCTGTCTGATGACATCTAGGTTCATATTACTGAGGTGTGTCCCTGTCTGATGACATCTAGGTTCATATTACTGTCCCTGTCTGATGACATCTAGGTTCATATTAATGAAGTTTTTCCGTGTCTGATGACATCTAGGTTCAGATTAATGATGAATGTCCCTGTCTGATTATATCTAGGTTCATATTACTAAGGTGTGTCCCTGTCTGATGACATCTAGGTTAATATTACTGTCCCTGTCTGATGACATCTAGGTTCATATTAATGAAGTTTTTCCTTGTCTGATGACATCTAGGTTCATATTACTTAGGTTTGTCCCTGTCTGATGACATCTAGGTTCATATTACTGAGGTGTGTCCCTGTCTGATTATATCTAGGTTCAGATTAATGATGAATGTCCCTGTCTGATGACATCTAGGTTCATATTACTGAGGTATGTCCCTGTCTGATGACATCTAGGTTCATATTACTGAGGTATGTCCCTGTCTGATGACATCTAGGTTCATATTACTGAGGTGTGTCCCTGTCTGATGACATCTAGGTTCAAATTACTGAGGTATGTCCCTGTCTGATGACATCCAGGTTCATATTACTGAGGTATGTCCCTGTCTGATGACATCTAGGTTCAAATTACTGAGGTATGTCCCTTTCTGATGACATCTAGGTTCATATTACTGAGGTGTGTCCCTGTCTGATGACATCTAGGTTCATATTACTGAGGTATGTCCCTGTCTGATGACATCTAGGTTCAGATTATTGAGGTGTTTCCCTGTCTGATGACATCTAGGGTCATATTACTGAGGTGTGTCCCTGTCTGATGACATCTAGGTTCATATTACTGAGGTGTGTCCCTGTCTGATGACATCTAGGTTCATATTACTGAGGTGTGTCCCTGTCTGATGACATCTAGGTTCATATTACTGAGGTGTGTCCCTGTCTGATGACATCTAGGTTCATATTACTGAAGTTTGTCCCTGTCTGATGACATTTAGGTTCATATTACTGAGGTGTGTCCCTGTCTGATGACATCTAGGTTCATATTACTGTCCCTGTCTGATGACATCTAGGTTCATATTTCTGAGGTGTGTCCCTGTCTGATGACATCTAGGTTAATATTACTGAGGTGTGTCCCTGTCTGATGACATCTAGGTTCATATTAATGAGGTATGTCCCTGTCTGATGACATCTAGGTTCATATTACTGAGGTGTGTCCCTGTCTGATGACATCTAGGTTCATATTACTGAGGTTGGTCCGTGTCTGATGACATCTAGGTTCATATTAATGAGGTGTGTCCCTGTCTGATGACATCAAGGTTCATATTACTGTCCCTGTCTGATGACATCTAGATTCATATTAATGAAGTTTTTCCTTGTCTGATGACATCTAGGTTCAGATTAATGATGAATGTCCCTGTCTGATTATATCTAGGTTCATATTACTAAGGTATGTCCCTGTCTGATGACATCTAGGTTCATATTACTTAGGTTTGTCCCTGTCTGATGACATCTGAGTTTATATTACTGAAGTGTTTCCTTGTCTGATGACATCTAGGTTAATATTACTTAGGTTTGTCCCTGTCTGATGACATCTAGGGTCATATTACTGAGGTATGTCCCTGTCTGATGACATCTAGGTTCATATTACTGAAGTGTGTCCCTGTCTGATGACATCTAGGTTCATATTATTGAGGTGTGTCCCTGTCTGATGACATCTAGGTTCAAATTACTGAGGTATGTCCCTGTCTTATGACATCAAGGTTCATATTACTGAAGTGTGTCCCTGTCTGATGACATCTAGGTTCAAATTACTGAGGTGTGTCCCTGTCTGATGACATCTAGGTTCACAATACTGAGGTATGTCCCTGTCTGATGACATCTAGGTTCATATTACTGAGGTGTGTCCCTGTCTGATGACATTTAGGTTCAAATTACTGAGGTATGTCCCTGTCTGATGACATCTAGGTTCATATTACTGCGGTATGTCCCTGTCTGATGACATCTAGGTTCAAATTACTGAGGTATGTCCCTGTCTGATGACATCTAGGTTCATATTACTGAGGTGTGTCCCTGTCTGATGACATCTAGGTTCATATTACTGAGGTGTGTCCCTGTCTGATGACATCTAGCTTCATATTACTGAGGTATGTCCCTGTCTGATGACATCTAGCTTCATATTACTGAGGTGTGTCCCTGTCTGATGACATCAAGGTTCATATTACTGTCCCTGTCTGATGACATCTAGGTTCATATTACTGAGGTGTGTCCCTGTCTGATGACATCTAGGTTAATATTACTGAGGTGTGTCCCTGTCTGATGACATCTAGGTTCATATTACTGAGGTGTGTCCCTGTCTGATGACATCTAGCTTCATATTACTGAGGTGTGTCCCTGTCTGATGACATCTAGGTTCATATTACTGAGGTTGGTCCGTGTCTGATGACATCTAGGTTCATATTAATGAGGTGTGTCCCTGTCTGATGACATCAAGGTTCATATTACTGAGGTATGTCCCTGTCTGATGACATCTAGCTTCATATTACTGAGGTGTGTCCCTGTCTGATGACATCTAGGTTCATATTACTGAGGTTGGTCCGTGTCTGATGACATCTAGGTTCATATTACTGAGGTGTGTCCCTGTCTGATGACATCAAGGTTCATATTACTGTCCCTGTCTGATGACATCTAGGTTCATATTACTGAGGTATGTCCCTGTCTGATGACATCTAGGTTCATATTACTGAGGTGTGTCCCTGTCTGATGACATCTAGGTTCATATTACTGTCCCTGTCTAATGACATCTAGGTTCATATTACTGAGGTGTGTCCCTGTCTGATGACATCTAGGTTCATATTACTGAGGTGTGTCCCTGTCTGATGACATCTAGGTTCATATTACTGTCCCTGTCTGATGACATCTAGGTTCATATTAATGAGGTGTGTCCCTGTCTGATGACATCAAGGTTCATATTACTGTCCCTGTCTGATGACATCTAGGTTCATATTAATGAAGTTTTTCCTTGTCTGATGACATCTAGGTTCAGATTAATGATGAATGTCCCTGTCTGATTATATCTAGGTTCATATTACTAAGGTGTGTCCCTGTCTGATGACATCTAGGTTAATATTACTGTCCCTGTCTGATGACATCTGAGTTTATATTACTGAAGTGTGTCCCTGTCTGATGACATCTAGGTTAATATTACTTAGGTTTGTCCCTGTCTGATGACATCTAGGGTCATATTACTGAGGTATGTCCCTGTCTGATGACATCTAGGTTCATATTACTGAGGTGTGTCCCTGTCTGATGACATCTAGGTTCATATTACTGTCCCTGTCTGATGACATCTAGGTTAATATTACTGAGGTATGTCCATGTCTGATGACATCTAGGTTCAAATTACTGAGGTATGTCCCTGTCTGATGACATCTAGGTTCAAATTACTGAGGTGTGTCCCTGTCTGATGACATCTAGGTTCATATTACTGAGGTGTGTCCCTGTCTGATGACATCTAGGTTCATATTACTGCGGTGTGTCCCTGTCTGATGACATCTAGGTTCATATTACTGTCCCTGTCTGATGACATCTAGGTTCAGATTATTGAGGTGTGTCCCTGTCTGATGACATCTAGGTTCATATTACTGCGGTGTGTCCCTGTCTGATGACATCTAGGTTCATATTACTGTCCCTGTCTGATGACATCTAGGTTAATATTACTGAGGTATGTCCCTGTCTGATGACATTTAGGTTTATGTTACCTTGGTGTGTCCCCGTCTGATGACATCTAGGTTCATTTTACTGCGGTGTGTCCCTGTCTGATGACATTTAGGTTCATATTATTGAGGTGTGTCCCTGTCTGATGACATTTAGGTTTATATTACTGCGGTGTGTCCCTGTCTGATGACATTTAGGTTCATATTATTGAGGTGTGTCCCTGTCTGATGACATCTAGGTTCATATTATTGAGGTGTGTCCCTGTCTGATGACATCTAGGTTCACAATACTGAGGTATGTCCCTGTCTGATGACATCTAGGTTCATATTACTGAGGTGTGTCCCCCTCTGATGACATCTAGGTTCATATTACTGTCCCGGTCTGATGACATCTAGGTTCATATTACTGTCCCTGTCTGATGACATCTAGGTTCATATTACTGAAGTGTGTCCCTGTCTGATGACATTTAGGTTCATTTTACAGAGGTTTGTCCCTGTCTGATGACATCTAGGTTCATATTACTGTCCCGGTCTGATGACATCTAGGTTCATATTACTGTCCCGGTCTGATGACATCTAGGTTCATATTACTGTCCCTGTCTGATGACATCTAGGTTCATATTAATGATGAATGTCCCTCTCTGATGACATCTAGGTTCATATTATTGAGGTGTGTCCCTGTCTGATGACATCTAGGTTCATATTATTGAGGTGTGTCCCTGTCTGATGACATCTAGGTTCATATTACTGATGTGTGTCCCTGTCTGATGACATCTAGGTTCATATTACTTAGGTTTGTCCCTGTCTGATGACATCTAGGGTCATATTACTGAGGTATGTCCCTGTCTGATGACATCTAGGTTCATATTACTGAGGTGTGTCCCTGTCTGATGACATCTAGGTTCATATTACTGTCCCTGTCTGATGACATCTAGGTTAATATTACTGAGGTATGTCCATGTCTGATGACATCTAGGTTCAAATTACTGAGGTATGTCCCTGTCTGATGACATCTAGGTTCAAATTACTGAGGTGTTTCCCTGTCTGATGACATCTAGGTTCATATTACTGAGGTGTGTCCCTGTCTGATGACATCTAGGTTCATATTACTGCGGTGTGTCCCTGTCTGATGACATCTAGGTTCATATTACTGTCCCTGTCTGATGACATCTAGGATCAGATTATTGAGGTGTGTCCCTGTCTGATGACATCTAGGTTCATATTACTGCGGTGTGTCCCTGTCTGATGACATCTAGGTTCATATTACTGTCCCTGTCTGATGACATCTAGGTTAATATTACTGAGGTATGTCCCTGTCTGATGACATTTAGGTTTATGTTACCTTGGTGTGTCCCCGTATGATGACATCTAGGTTCATTTTACTGCGGTGTGTCCCTGTCTGATGACATTTAGGTTCATATTATTGAGGTGTGTCCCTGTCTGATGACATTTAGGTTTATATTACTGCGGTGTGTCCCTGTCTGATGACATTTAGGTTCATATTATTGAGGTGTGTCCCTGTCTGATGACATCTAGGTTCATATTATTGAGGTGTGTCCCTGTCTGATGACATCTAGGTTCACAATACTGAGGTATGTCCCTGTCTGATGACATCTAGGTTCATATTACTGAGGTGTGTCCCCCTCTGATGACATCTAGGTTCATATTACTGTCCCGGTCTGATGACATCTAGGTTCATATTACTGTCCCTGTCTGATGACATCTAGGTTCATATTACTGAAGTGTGTCCCTGTCTGATGACATTTAGGTTCATTTTACAGAGGTTTGTCCCTGTCTGATGACATCTAGGTTCATATTACTGTCCCGGTCTGATGACATCTAGGTTCATATTACTGTCCCGGTCTGATGACATCTAGGTTCATATTACTGTCCCTGTCTGATGACATCTAGGTTCATATTAATGATGAATGTCCCTCTCTGATGACATCTAGGTTCATATTATTGAGGTGTGTCCCTGTCTGATGACATCTAGGTTCATATTATTGAGGTGTGTCCCTGTCTGATGACATCTAGGTTCATATTACTGATGTGTGTCCCTGTCTGATGACATCTAGGTTCATATTACTGAGGTGTGTCCCTGTCTGATGACATCTAGGTTCATATTACTGATGTGTGTCCCTGTCTGATGACATCTAGGGTCATATTACTGTCCCTGTCTGATGACATCTATGTTAATATTACTGAGGTGTGTCCCTGTCTGATGACATCTAGGTTCAAATTACTGTCCCTGTCTGATGACATCTAGGTTCATATTACTGAGGTGTGTCCCTGTCTGATGACATCTAGGTTCATATTAATGATGAATGTCCCTCTCTGATGACATCTAGGTTCATATTACTGAGGTATGTCCCTGTCTGATGACATCTAGGTTCATATTATTGAGGTGTGTCCCTGTCTGATGACATCTAGGTTCATATTACTGAGGTGTGTCCCTGTCTGATGACATCTAGGTTCATATTACTGAGGTGTGTCCCTGTCTGATGACATCTAGGTTCATATTACTGATGTGTGTCCCTGTCTGATGACATCTAGGGTCATATTACTGTCCCTGTCTGATGATATCTATGTTAATATTACTGAGGTGTGTCCCTGTCTGATGACATCTAGGTTCAAATTACTGTCCCTGTCTGATGACATCTAGGTTCATATTACTGAGGTGTGTCCCTGTCTGATGACATCTAGGTTCATATTACTGCGGTGTGTCCCTGTCTGATGACATCTAGGGTCATTTTATTGAGGTGTGTCCCTGTCTGATGACATCTAGGTTCATATTACTGAGGTGTGTCCGTGTCTGATGACATCTAGGTTAATATTACTGAGGTGTGTCCCTGTCTGATGACATCTAGGTTCATATTAATGAAGTGTGTCCTTGTCTGATGACATATAGGTTCACAATAATGAGGTTTGTCCCTGTCTGATGACATCTAGGTTCAGATAAATAATCTATGTCCCTGTTTGATGACATCTAGGTTCATATTATTGAGGTGTGTCCCGGTCTGATGACATCTAGGTTCATATTAATGATGAATGTCCCTGTCTGATGACATCTAGGTTAATATTACTGAGGTATGTCCCTGTCTGATGACATCTAGGTTCATATTACTGAGGTGTGTCCCTGTCTGATGACATCTAGGTTCATATTACTGATGTGTGTCCCTGTCTGATGACATCTAGGGTCATATTACTGTCCCTGTCTGATGACATCTATGTTCATATTACTGAGGTGTGTCCCTGTCTGATGACATCTAGGTTCAAATTACTGAGGTGTGTCCCTGTCTGATGACATCTAGGTTCATATTACTGAGGTGTGTCCCTGTCTGATGACATCTATGTTCATATTACTGAGGTGTGTCCCTGTCTGATGACATCTAGGTTCAAATTACTGAGGTGTGTCCCTGTCTGATGACATCTAGGTTCATATTACTGAGGTGTGTCCCTGTCTGATGACATCTATGTTCATATTATTGAGGTGTGTCCCTGTCTGATGACATCTAGGGTCATATTATTGAGGTGTGTCCCTGTCTGATGACATCTAGGTTCATATTAATGAGGTGTGTCCCTGTCTGATGACATCTAGGTTCAAATTACTGTCCCTGTCTGATGACATCTAGGTTCATATTACTGAGGTGTGTCCCTGTCTGATGACATCTAGGTTCAAATTACTGTCCCTGTCTGATGACATCTAGGTTCATATTACTGCGGTGTGTCCCTGTCTGATGACATATTGGTTCACAATAATGAGGTTTGTCCCTGTCTGATGACATTTAGGTTCATGTTACCTTGGTGTGTCCCTGTCTGATGACATCTAGGTTCACAATAATGAGGTTTGTCCCTGTCTGATGACATCTAGGTTAATATTACTGCGGTGTGTCCCTGTCTGATGACATCTAGGTTCATATTACTGAGGTGTGTCCCTGTCTGATGACATCTAGGTTCACAATAATGAGGTGTGTCCCTGTCTGATGACATCTAGGTTCATATTACTGAGGTGTGTCCCTGTCTGATGACATCTAGGTTCATATTACTGAGGTTTGTCCCTGTCTGATGACATCTAGGTTCATATTTCTGAGGTGTGTCCCTGTCTGATGACATCTAGGTTCATATTTCTGAGGTTTGTCCCTGTCTGATGACATCTAGGGTCATATTTCTGAGGTTTGTCCCTGTCTGATGACATCTAGGGTCATATTGCTGAAGTGTGTCCATGTCTGATGACATCTAGGGTCATTTTGCTGACGTGTGTCCCTGTCTGATGACATCTAGGTTCATATTACTGAGGTGTGTCCCTGTCTGATGACATCTAGGTTCATATTAATGAAGTGTGTCCTTGTCTGATGACATATAGGTTCACAATAATGAGGTTTGTCCCTGTCTGATGACATCTAGGTTCAGATAAATAATCTATGTCCCTGTTTGATGACATCTAGGTTCATATTATTGAGGTGTGTCCCTGTCTGATGACATCTAGGTTCATATTATTGAGGTGTGTCCCTGTCTGATGACATCTAGGTTCATATTACTGAGGTGTGTCCTTGTCTGATGACATTTAGGTTCATATTACTTATGTGGGACTGTGAAATCGATTAAAAGGTAAGAATCTCTGGAATAACTATCTAATGTTAGGTAAATGTAGTAATGAATAAATTGGCTAAATTTCTTTACATTTACCTGTTAGCAAAGGTGCCAACTAGAGATGATGTGCAGGAGCTTGCAGGGATTTGTAGTCTTGCATGATGTCTACTTTGATGCTAATTAGCATTTTCGAATCTAAGAGTACATAGAACCTAATATATTGATAAAAGTAATCTTGTCCAAGAGAGAAAGTTATAAAAACGTCACACCAGGGTAAGCCTACACAAAACACAGCCCTTATTTTAAGTGTTTCTAAAATCCCCTATGGGAAAAATGAATGGTGGAAAAACGATTGGAACCATTTCCCTGTTTGACCTTTAGGTTTTATGGGTATTATGACACCTCCACTGTGGGGCTCTATACTGGACATAGTTATTAATTATATAGCTCCATCTGGTAAAGAAACAAACTAGTGTCTACTCTGCAGCTGTGGCATCCTACCTATTCTATACCACATTCCTACATATAGTAAACCATCATCAGAACCCCCGACCCCTGCAAAATCGTTCTAAATGTGTAAAAGTCGTTTGTTCAGTTCTTACTGAGGTGGAACCAGGGGAGGTTGCTATGTAGACCTTTCGCCGAGGCTCCAATCAGACAGAATGATGCTTTGCAATGCTCTGCTCTGCTCTGTTCCAACAGTAATAATGTGAGTTTCACAAAACAACTTCCTCCGGTCTGAGTATCAGCCCGTCCTAACTGGGCAGATCTGCGCCTGTTATAAAATATGCACCGAGAATTCTTCCTCCGCCCCTCTTACTTCTCCCCGCACCCTTTTCTCTCCCTCTCGTTCTCTTTCTATTATTGCACTCTCTCCCTCTCTCGTTGAATCATGTCACCGTGACTTAATCAGTGGCAAAAAGTCGACCACGGACTCGATAGACAAAAGGCGTGGACGTAAAGGGTCAGGCACTGTAACTTTCAAGAGAGAAATATGACCTTCTAGTCCTAGTCTGTCCAGTCAATGTGATGTCTATTTTCACCGTCTGATCTAATTCAACGTTGAGCTCCACTTTGTGTCTGAATGCAACAATGTATCAAGAAGTAGCAGGGTAGCGTCCATTAGAATGACGTCATAATCGAACCCAGTTACAGTTGGTTACAATGTCGCACCAGGTGGCGGTCAAAGGGCGTCTCAGAGCGCCCTCCAGTGGCAGACATCAAACACTGCATCCCCACTACAATACCGGTACATCTGGCCCTTTTGGGATTTTAGTCCAGTTAGATAATGGCTATTAATTACAATAGCTAATAGAAGCAAATAAAATAAGGCTAGTAGGTCACATTTGAAGGTGATCATTCATATTCCGTCCCCTCTCTCTCTCTATTCGGTGTGTCTGACTAGATAAGAGAGGAGGATGTTTTTAGTGAGGTGTGCTGTCTGTCCTCGTCCGCCAGGGGCGCAGCGAGACCAGCCCATTCATTCACACTGGGCTTTGTAGCTGAAGCCACCTACAGGCTCCCGGCCGATGCGACGCATGCATTCCCTCTCCTCAGATTCATTTAGAAAAGCCGACAAACAAAAATGTGTAGAGCAAGAAGGGCGCCATGTTGGCCACAAGCACGAAGCCAAATGTTGATGTATTTTCCGTCTTATTTTGGGCGGAAGTTATAATTGTGGAGGAGAGACAGTCGTTCTATGATGCTTTGAATAGAGAGAGGGATTATTTTATTTGACTTTCATTGAAATAAGACATTATAAATTAAACGCAACCTCTAGACTCCATCAAACCATGTTCTCTGTTTGCAGGGACACATACATTCTTTCATGGTGATTTTTTCTTTTAGCAAGGCTTTACTTCCCTCGCTTTGCTAGAAGCACTTCGCGCGTAAAGAACATCACTGGTTCCCAAATTCACAGTGTTCTGCACTGCGAATAGCGCTCCGTAATTGGCCGAGAGCACATCAATCATGCGTTTAGCCGCACCCCTCCCCCCATTCAACCAGTCTGGTGGCTGTTCCTGTGTGTTTACTACACGGACCAGGCAGCAGCAGACACTTGGCTTCACATGCACTCAACTCACAACAGCTAGCTAGCTAAACACTTTATAGTTCCATCTGAAACAGAATCGCCCAGAATCCAACATGCCCAAGAGAAAGGTACGTAGTTTGGTGACTATTTAGAGAGGATTGTGAAACCAGAAAAGCAGGCAGCTATTGATAGCTTGCAAATGAATGTGGAGAGCCATCCCCTCTCCAACGATTACTTAATTATAAACCTATTTATTCGGGGAATTTATGATATTTATTTGGAGGGTATTTTCTAAAAAATAATATGTAATGTTTTAGTGTTTAAATTACTTTTTCTGATCGCTTGCGGGCTTAAAAGTCTGTTTTCCACCGGCAGTCGCT
Organism: Coregonus lavaretus; assembly: GCF_964263955.1. Lineage (NCBI taxonomy): Eukaryota > Metazoa > Chordata > Actinopteri > Salmoniformes > Salmonidae > Coregonus > Coregonus lavaretus. Next base: position 76,060 of record NW_028160992.1, on the reverse strand, counting down.
GTCCTTTGGGAAGCCAGAAGTCTCTCTCTGTCTCCATGTAGTTAAAGCACAACCAGCAGCCATGCTTTGCAGCCCAAGTCTTCTTCGACCTACCGAACAGAAACGCTTCAGTTACCGCCATTTTCCCCTCAATCCGCCCAAAATGACTTCGAGAATTCGCTTTAGTATCTCTAGTTTCAATTCTGATCGTTAAACGATGCAATCGTCGTCGTATTTGGATACAATTGTATATTTTTTCTCTTTGTTCATGGTCCCAGGTGGCTGCAGTGTCGTGTCTCTACCGGCGGGCGGCGCTGCCGAGGCTAACGCTGCTCCTCCCCCCTCGCTTATCCCGCCCCGCGCGAGTTTTCAAATCCTGCCTGAGTTCATAGAAAGAAGAGAGATGGAGAGAGGAGAGAAAGACAGAGACAGATACTTAGGGACCCCAACTTTCAGTGTTACTGGTCCAAAAACACATAACCTGTTAACAAAACTCAAATATTACATTACAGTTAAATCTAATGGGTCTAAAAACAAGTTTATTTTAACATTATCTATGACATTTTTACTTTTTTCTTGAAATTGAAAAGTTATCTGGGGTCTTCCCTGACAGTTCAGAAATAGGTAATTTGAGCGACCGTAGACTGTTGCCTGCACTCCAGTAAAGTGATGTTGTGATAAATGTTGTTTATCTGTTGTTTGTCCTCAGCAGGGAGCCGCTGGCGACGCCAAGGAGGAGGTGAGACTGAGACAGACTCAACACTGTTACCTCCACTACAACTCATCCCTTATAATTACTATTAAATATATCAACTATTATTTATCAGCTCAGTTTCAACATAGTTGGTCTCGGACAGCGTGTGTGAGGGTTTGGATCAGCGTGTGTGAGGGTTTGGATCAGTGTGTGTTGTGTGTTGACGTGTTTTCTCTTCCTGTTGCAGCCCCAGAGGAGATCCGCCCGGTTATCAGCGGTGAGACCAGCTACCATACAGACATTATACACGACCTTATAACGCATCATATAACCTATACACTACCTTATAACGCATCATATAACCTATACACTACCTTATAACACATCATATAACCTATACACTACCTTATAACGCATCATATAACCTATACACTACCTTATAACGCATCATATAACCTATACACTACCTTATAACGCATCATATAACCTATACACTACCTTATAACGCATCATATAACCTATACACTACCTTATAACACATCATATAACCTATACACTACCTTATAACACATCATATAACCTATACACTACCTTATAACCTATACACTACCTTATAACGCATCATATAACCTATACACTACCTTATAACCTATACACTACCTTATAACGCATCATATAACCTATACACTACCTTATAACACATCATATAACCTATACACTACCTTATAACGCATCATATAACCTATACACTACCTTATAACCTATACACTACCTTATAACGCATCATATAACCTATACACTACCTTATAACGCATCATATAACCTATACACTACCTTATAACCTATACACTACCTTATAACGCATCATATAACCTATACACTACCTTATAACACATCATATAACCTATACACTACCTTATAACGCATCATATAACCTATACACTACCTTATAACCTATACACTACCTTATAACCTATACACTACCTTATAACGCATCATATAACCTATACACTACCTTATAACGCATCATATAACCTATACACTACCTTATAACACATCATATAACCTATACACTACCTTATAACGCATCATATAACCTATACACTACCTTATAACGCATCATATAACCTATACACTACCTTATAACGCATCATATAACTTATATACCAGTTTATTACACATCTATAACCTCTTATTACAGCTTATAGCACATTTTTAGACTATAATTAAGCTTACAGCACATAATATACCACCTTATAACACATCATACAACCACTATATGCCAAATAACACATCTATAACCTCAGCTACAATCACTATACAATCATATTACACATTTACTATTACTATATACCAGGTAATTACACATTTACTATTACTATATACCAGGTAATCACATGTTTACTATCACTATATACCAGGTAATTACACATAACATATTCAACACAGCTACAATCAGCTTTTTAATACACTTAATACATAACTGACCCTGCTGAGAACACTATGCCATAACTGACCCTGCTGAACACTATGCCATAACTGACCCTGCTGAACACTATGCCATAACTGACCCTGCTGAACACTATGCCATAACTGACCCTGCTGAACACTATGCCATAACTGACCCTGCTGAACACTATGCCATAACTGACCCTGCTGAACACTATGCCATAACTGACCCTGCTGAACACTATGCCATAACTGACCCTGCTGAACACTATGCCATAACTGACCCTGCTGAACACTATGCCATAACTGACCCTGCTGACAACACTATGCGTAGTTTATTACCTTACATGGCAGCTAATGTATTACATATGAACCCTTCTATAAGCACACTACACTTATCACTATACATCAGCTAATTCCACATATATTACATATTTAACAGGTTACACAACTCTGAACCAGTTTATAAGTCATGCAACCAGTTAGTAAAGTCCCACTGAAGCCCTGGCACCTATTGGTCAGTAGATCTGAAGCCCTAGCTCCGATTGGTCAGTAGAACTAGGAATGATCAGTGGTTGTAGAACACATGAGACTGATGTTTGTTCTCTCTCTCTCTAGAAACCAGCCCCAGCCAAGGCTGAACCCAAGGCCAAGAAGGAGAAACCAGCAAAGGTAAGAGAACAGAACTACAAACCCCAGGGTTGCACAATATAGAACTACAAACTCTTCAGCAATCACATTACAGAACTACAAACTCAAGAACAATCAAACAGAACAACAGACAAGAACATCACATTACAGAACTACAAACCCCAGAAGCATCACAAAAAAACAGAACTACAAACCCCCACTCCAGAAAGAGAAGGCATATAGTAGTCTTGCTACATATGGGCAGAGCATTCGGAAAGTATTCAGACCCCTTGATTTTTCCCCACATTTTGTTACGTTACAGCCTTATTCTAAAATGGATTTTTTTTTTATCCCATAATGACAAAGCGAAAACAGGTTTATCGGAATTTTTGCTAATGTATTAAAAAATTTACCGATGCCTTATTTACATAAGTATTCAGGCCCTTTGCTATGAGACTCGAAATTGAGCTCAGGTGCATCCTGTTTCCATTGATCATCCTTGAGATGTTTCTACAACTTGATTGGAGTCCACCTGTGGTAAATTCAATTGATTGGACCTGATTTGGAAAGGCACACACCTGTTTATATAAGGTCCCACAGTTGACAGTGAATGTCAGAGCAAAAACCAAGCCATGAGGTCGAAGGAATTGTCCGTAGGGCTCCGAGACAGGATTGTGTCGAGGCTCAGATCTGGGGAAGGGTACCAAAACTTTTCTGCAGCATTGAAGTCCCCAAGAACACAGTGGCCTCCCACATTCTTAAATGGAAGAAGTTTGGAACCACCAATACTCTTCCTAGAGCTGGCCGCCCGGCCAAACTGAGCAATCGGAGGAGAAGGGCCTTGGTCAGGGAGGTGACCAAGAACCCGATGGTCACTCTGACAGAGCTCCAGAGTTCCTCTGTGGAGATGGGAGAACCTTTCAGAAGGACAACCATCTCTGCAGCACTCCACCAATCAGGCCTTTATGGTAGAGTGGCCAGACGGAAGCCACTCCTCAGTAAAAGGCACATGACAGCCCGCTTGGAGTTTGCCAAAAGCCACCTAAAGGACTCTCAGACCATGACAAACAAGGTTCTCTGGTCTGATGAAACCAAGATTGAACTCTTTGGCCTGAATGCCAAGCGTCACATCTGGAGGAAACCTGGCACCATCCCTACGGTGAAGCATGGTGGTGGCAGCATCATGCTGTGGCTATGTTTTTCAGTGGCAGGGACTGGGTGACTAGTCAGGATCGAGGCAAAGATGAACGGAGCAAAGTATAGAGAGATCGTTGATGAAAATCTGCTCCAGTGCTCAGGACCTCAGACTGGGATGAAGGTTCACCTTCCAACAGGACATTGACCCTAAGCACACAGCCAAGACAACGCAGGAGTGGCTTAGGGACAAGTCTCTGAATGTCCTTGAGTGGCACAGCCAGAGCCCAGACTTGAACCCGATCAAACATCTCTGGAGAGATCTGAAAATAGCTGTGCAGCGACGCTCCCCATCCAACCTGACAGAGCTTGAGAGGATCTGCAGAGAAGAATGGGAGAAACTCCCCAAATACAGGTGTGCCAAGCTAGTATCATCATACCCAAGAAGACTCGAGGCTGTAATCGCTGCCAAAGGTGTTTCAACAAAGTACTGATTAAAGGGTCTGAATACTTATGTAAATGTGATATTTCTGTTTTTTATTTTTAATAAATTAGCAACATTTTATAAAAACATGTTTTTGCTTTGTCATTATGGGGTATTGTGTGTAGATTGATGAGAAGACAAAACAACAATTTAATCCATTTTAAAATAAGGCTGTAACGTAACAAAATGTGGAAAAAGCCAAGGGGTCTGAATACTTTCCGAAGTTACTGTAGATAATGTCTGTCATCCCCCCCATCCAGAAAGAGAAGGCATATAGTAGTCCTGGTATAGATGAGGATAATGTCTGTCATCCCCCCCATCCAGAAAGAGAAGGCTGTGAACGACAAGAAGGAGGAGAAGAAAACTAAGAAGGCAGCAGCGAAGGAGAACGCTGAGGCCGAGGCCGCTGAGGAGAACCACTCTGAGAACGGAGACGCCAAGACCAACCAGGTAATATACATTACTAGACTGTACACTACTGTACTATATACTACTATACTGTACACTACTGAACTATATACTACTATATACTACTGTACATTACTCTACTATACATACAGTACCGTTCAAAAGTTTGGGGTCACTTAGAAATGTCCTTGTTTTCGAAAGAAAAAAATTTTTTTTGGCCATTAAAATAACATTAAATTGATCAGAAATACAGTGTAGACATTGTTAATGTTGTAAATGGCTATTGTAGCTGGAAACGGCTGATTTTTAGTGGAATATCTACATAGGCGTACAGAGGCCCATTATCAGCAACCATCAGTCCTGTGTTCCAATGGCACGTTGTGTTTGCTAATCCAAGTTTATCATTTTAAAAGGCTAATTGATCATTAGAAAACCCTTTTGCAATTATGTTAGCACAGCTGAAAACTGTTGTGCTGATTAAAGAAGCAATAAAACTGGCCTTCTTGAGACTAGTTGAGTATCTGGAGCATCAGCAATTGTGGGTTCGATTACAGAATCAAAATGGCCAGAAACAAAGAACTTTCTTCTGAAACTCATCAGTCTATTCTTGTTCTGAGAAATTAAGGCTATTCCATGCGAGAAATTGCCAAGAAACTGAAGATCTCGTACAACGCTGTGTACTACTCCCTTCACAGAACAGCGCAAACTGGCTCTAACCAGAATAGAAAGAGGAGTGGGAGGCCCCGGTGCACAACTGAGCAAGAGGACAAATACATTGGAGTGTCTAGTTTGAGAAACAGACTCCTCACGGGTCCTCAACTGGCAGCTTCATTAAATAGTACCCGCAAAACACCAGTCTCAACGTCAACAGTGAAGAGGCGACTCTGGGATGCTGACCATCTAGGCAGAGTTGCAAAGAAAAAGCCATATCTCAGACTGGCCAATAAAAATAAAAGATTAAGATGGGCAAAAGAACACAGACACTGGACAGAGGAAGATCGGAAAAATGTATTATGGACAGACGAATGGAAGTTTGTGGTGTTCGGATCACAAAGAAAAACATTTGTGAGATGCAGACCAAATGAAAACACGATGGAGGAGTGCTTGATGCCATCTGTCAAGCATGGTGGAGGCAATGTGATGGTCTGGGGGTGCTTTGGTGGTGGTAAAGTGGGAGATTTGTACAGGGTAAAAGGGATCTTGAAGAAGGAAGGCTATCACTCCATTTTGCAACGCCATGCCATACCCTGTGGACGGCGCTTGATTGGAACCAATTTCCTCCTACAACAGGACAATGACCCAAAGCACAGCTTCAAACTATGCAAGAACTATGTAGGGAAGAAGCAGTCAGCTGGTATTCTGTCTATAATGGAGTGGCCAGCACAGTCACCAGATCTCAACCCTATTGAGCTGTTGTGGGAGCAGCTTGACCGTATGATACGTAAGAAGTGCCCATCAAGCCAATCCAATTTGTGGGAGGTGCTTCAGGAAACATGGGGTGAAATCTCTTCAGATTACCTCAACAAATTGACAACTAGAATGCCAAAGGTCTGCAAGGCTTTAATTGCTGCAAATGGAGGATTCTTTGACGAAAGCAAAGTTTGAAGGACACAATTATTATTTCAATTAAAAATCATTATTTCTAACCTTGTCAATGACTACATTTCCTATGCATTTTGCTATATTTCCTATTCAAACTCATTTCATGTGTGTTTTCATGGAAAGCAAGGACATTTCTAAGTGACCCCAAAATTTTGAAGGGTAGTGTAATTTACATTATCCAGAGAGACTTACAGTAGTGAATGCACACATTTTCATACTGGCTCCCCATGGGAATCGAACCCACAACCCTGGCGTTGCAAGTGCCATGCTCTACCAACTGAGCTAAGGAAGACTACAGTACAATATACTACTATACTGTACACTACTATACTATATACTACACTACTATACTATATACTGCTATAATATATACTACACTACTATACTATGTTGTACTGTACACTACTGTACTATATACTACACTACTATACTATATACTACTATACTGTACACTACTGTACTATATACTACACTACTATAATATATACTACACTACTATACTATGTTGTACTGTACACTACTATACTATATACTACTGTACACTACACTACTATACTATATACTACTATACTGTACACTACTGTACTAGATACTACTATACTATGTTCTACTGTACTATATACTACACTACTATACTATGTTCTACTGTACTGTACACTACTGTACTATTTAATTTAATTTTTAAATTAAATAGTACTATATACTATACTATATACTACACTACTATACTATGTTCTACTGTACTGTACACTACTGTACTATATACTACACTACTATACTATGTTCTACTGTACACTACACTACTATACTATATACTACACTACTATACTATGTTCTACTGTACTGTACACTACTGTACTAGATACTACTATACTATGTTCTACTGTACTATATACTACACTACTATACTATGTTCTACTGTACTGTACACTACTGTACTATATACTACACTACTATACTATGTTCTACTGTACTGTACACTACTATATACTACACTACTATACTATGTTCTACTGTACACTACACTACTATACTATGTTCTACTGTACACTACACTACTATACTATATACTACTGTACTGTACACTAATATACTATATACTACTGTACTGTACACTACTATACTATATACTACTGTACTGTACACTACTATACTATATACTACTGTACTGTACACTACTGTACTGTACACTACTGTACTAAATGGTTTCATTTGACCAGTCCTGGTCAAAAGTTTTGAAAATGACACTATTAATTTTCAGTCTGCTGCTTCAGTTTTTATGATGGCAATTTGCATATACTCCAGAATGTTATGAAGAGTGATCAGATGAATTGCAAAGTCCCTCTTTGCCATGAAAATGAACTTAATCCCCCAAAAAACATTTCCACTGCATTTCAGCCCTGCCACAAAAGGACCAGCTGACATCATGTCAGTGATTCTCTCGTTAACACAGGTGAGAGTGTTGACGAGGACAAGGCTGGAGATCACTCTGTCATGCTGATTGAGTTAGAATAACAGACTGGAAGCTTTAAAAGGAGGGTGGTGCTTGAAATCATTGTTCTTCCTCTGTTAACCATGGTTACCTGCAAGGAAACACGTGCCGTCATCATTGCTTTGCACAAAAAGGGCTTCACAGGCAAGGATATTGCTGCTAGTAAGATTGCACCTAAATCAACCTTTTATCGGATCATCAAGAACTTCAAGGAGAGAGGTTCAATTGTTGTGAAGAAGGCTTCAGGGCGCCCAAGAAAGTCCAGCAAGCGCCAGGACCGTCTCCTAAAGTTGATTCAGCTGCGGGATCGGGGCACCACCAGTGCAGAGCTTGCTCAGGAATGGCAGCAGGCAGGTGTGAGTGCATCTGCACACACAGTGAGGCGAAGACTTTTGGAGGATGGCCTGGTGTCAAGAAGGGCAGCGAGGAAGCCACTTCTCTCCAGGAAAAACGTCAGGGACAGACTGATATTCTGCAAAAGGTACAGACAGGGATTGGACTGCTGAGGACTGGGGTAAAGTCATTTTCTCTGATGAATCCCCTTTCCGATTGTTTGGGGCATCCGGAAAAAAGCTTGTCCGGAGAAGACAAGGTGAGCGCTACCATCAGTCCTGTGTCATGCCAACAGTAAAGCATCCTGAGACCATTCATGTGTGGGGTTGCTTCTCAGCCAAGGGAGTGGGCTCACTCACAATTTTGCCTAAGAACACAGCCATGAATAAAGAATGGCACCAACACATCCTCTGAGAGCAACTTCTCCCAACCATCCAAGAACAGTTTGGTGACGACCAATGCCTTTTCCAGCATGATGGAGCACCTTGCCATAAGGCAAAAGTGATAACTTAGTGGCTCGGGGAACAAAACATCGACATTTTGGGTCCATGGCCAGGAAACTCCCCAGACCTTAATCCCATTGAGAACTTGTGGTCGATCCTCAAGAGGCGGGTGGACAAACAAAAACCCACAAATTCTGACAAACTCCAAGCATTGATTATGCAAGAATGGGCTGCCATCAGTCAGGATGTGGCCCAGAAGTTAATTGACAGCATGCCAGGGCGGATTGCAGAAGTCTTGAAAAAGAAGGGTCAACACTGAAAAATATTGACTCTTTGCATAAACGTAATGTAATTGTCAATAAAAGCCTTTGACACTTATGGAATGGTTGTAATTATACTTCAGTATACCATAGTAACATCTGACAAAAATATCTAAAAACACTGAAGCAGCAAACTTTGTGAAGACCAATACTTGTGTCATTCTCAAAACTTTTGACCACGACTGTATACTACTATACTATGTTCTACTGACCTCTAATCTCTGACCCTGCAGATGGAGGAGGCTCCCGAGGCGGAGAAGGAGGAAGCCAAATCTGAGTAGCAACACTGCCGACCCCTAACCCCCGACCCCCCCCCCCCCTCCCCCCAGCCTGCCCCAGTGTTCGTGGTCCCCCTCCAAGGCATATTGTTAACAGAGGAATATTTTTATCAATGATTTTATAAGTATACGATCTACTATCCATACAGATTTTTAGCACAAAGCGAAGCTGAGTAATATGATGCAGGTCTGCAGTGGTCATATCAACAAAGTGTCTGCAGGCAAGATGATGAACACACTAAAATCTTTTTTAAACGGCGTTTCATGATTGTGTAGGAAGGAAAGCGCGTCCCGTCCCATAGTGAGTTGTGTGTTCCTGTGCCCCCTCCTTCCTCCACAGTTGGTTCTCCTAGGGTTCTACCTTAGTCCTGGTTTATTAACGGTTCTCCCTGATGTTCTGTTTTGATCCCGTCTGTTCTGTGCAGTGAGTTCCTTTGCTTTGTCTAAATGTTCCTGTTTTTACATTAAACATGTTCTAAGCGTGTAGAAAGTGTGTTGTCCAATAAGAAAGAGGAAGAGGATCATGAGAAACATTCCGGGCACAGTGACATGCTTGTCTCCTAGGCAACTACAGCAGCTGTGTCTGTGACAGCTCCCATCTTGCTGGTTTTCTAAAGACGTTTTTTTAGATGAAGGGTTCTCTGACGTGTGCAGGAGTCTGTCTGTCCCTCTGATGTTCTGGAATTCTCTAATAAAAAAAAAAGTCCTGTGAATTTTCCTCAAACCTTTGTTGAGTCTTTATTCCATCCTCCTAGCCCGGTCTAGTTGGGTCTTCATTCTGTGTGAAGGCTGTTGTAGTTCTGTTGTGGCTTCACTCACAGGTGTGAAACTAGCTCCTGACTAATCCAGCAGGAAACGAGGGACGTTTTTTTCAGGCACATTAATCCTACTCCTGGATTCTCCATTGATCATGCTTCAGGACTAGGCCCTACAGTGTGAATGTTAACCCCATTTCTCCTCACACAGCAGCTCTGTTAGGTATAATGCTCTATGGCAGTGTATAGACAGAGAAAAGCCTGGGTCGCAGGTTCAACTCATTTATAACAGTAATACTTTACCTCTGAGATAAATCGACCAACTTTAAAAAAGAAAGAGTGATACCTTTGACAGAAGCAATAAAAAGAGGGAAGGAAGAAAGAAGTATTGCATTGTAAAATTGTAAATGATGTAAATGTAAAAGTATTGGAGGAGATTCTTTCAAGAGCAGGCTCCATTTTGTCTCTTAGTTGTGGAGAGTGTAGTTCTGTTTATGACCGCTAGGTGTCAGCCTTGTCCTGTATCAGCTGTGAGAGCAGGGTGACAGTCTTATCTGCAGAGGGCTAAGAGTTAGTGTGGCAGCAGGCTTTTGTTCCAACCAAGCAATGACACCTGATTCAACTAATCATCAAATCCTGTTCATCAATGAGGAATGTATTAGTTGTATGACTGCTTGGCTGGAGCAAAATCCTGCACCCACACTGACACAGCTGAGTTAGAATCAGGAAACCATATACATAAATTACTAGTTGGGGAAGCTACTCTGAAAATATAGTTGACTAATTACTTCACACTGGAAGAAGTTAAGCTACACTAAAGCTATCCTTAAAGATGCACTATGCAGAAATAGCTCCGCCATTTCCTGGTTGCTAAAATTCTAATAGTTCGCCTAATTTCAGTTTGTGCCAAAACAAGCCAGTATAGAGTAGAGAACCTAATCTAAAACGCTGTGAAATAGATTTTCCATAACCAAAAATATTGTATTTTCAGCTGTTTGATGCTGGTGCACAAAACCCAAAGTAAAAGACGCAAAAACGAAACTTAAGACCGGGAAGCAGAGAACTGGCGTCGGGTCACCCAAAAGGGACATACTGTATCGCAGCTTTAAGAAAAATATAAGTTACTTTGAAAAAGTAGTTCAATACATCCAAACTACTTTGTAAAAAATTAGCATATCTAAATCTGAAATGTTAGAGAATACAAATTGCAAGGACATATCACACTGTAGTCAGATGTTAACAGAATGTGTAATTTTAAATTACTAAATTATAAGTAATAGCAGTTTTGTTCCCACTGTGACTATTAAAACCAGAAAACCGTGGATAGATGGCAACATTCGCACAAAACTGAAAGCGTTTAACCACAGCAAGGTGACTGGGAACATGGACGTGAACAAACAGACCAGCTATGCCCTCCGTAAGGAAATCAAACAGGCAAAACGACAGTAAGTGGAGTCGCAATTCAACGACTCAGACAGAAGAAGTATGTGGCAGGGACTATAGACAATCACAGACTACAAAAGGAAAACCAGCCACGTCACCGACACCAACGCCTTGCTCCCGGACAAGCTAAACACCTTCACCTGCTTTGAGGAAAACACAGTGGGCCACTGCCGCTCATTGGGACCGTGAGCTCTTGTTCTCCGTGGCTGACGTGAGAAAGACATTAACCCTCACAAGGCTGCCGGCCCAGACGCCATCCCTAGCCGCGTCCTCCGAGCAAGCGCAGACCAGCTGGCTGGAGTGTTTACGGACATTTTCAATCTCTCCCTATCCCAGTCTGTTGTCCCCACTTGCTTCAAGATGTCCACCATTGTTCCTGTACCCAAGGAAGCGAAGGTAACTGAACTAAATGCCTATCGCCCCGTAGCACTCACTTCTGTCATCATGAAGTTCTTTGAGAGGCTAGTTAAGGATCATATCACCTCCACCTTACCTGTCACCCTAGACCCACAGCAATTTGCATACCGCCCCAACAGATCCACGGATGACGCAATCGCCATTGCACTGCACACTGCCGTATCTCATCTGGAGAAAATAAATACCTATGTAAGAATGCTGTTCATTGACTACAGCTCAGCCTTCAACACCATAACGCCCTCCAAGCTCATCATTAAGCTCGAGGCCCTGGGTCTGAACCCCGTCTTGAGCACTGGGTCCTGGACTTCCTGACGAGCTGCCCCCAGGTGGTGAAGGTAGACAACAACACCTCCGCTACGCTGAGGTGAAATTCAAAGTTCCAACCATTTTAAACGTGTAGCTGCCGCTTTCACGTTTTCTGGTCTGATGTGTTAATTAATAATCCCTCCTTTATAAACTCTGCTCGAAAGGGGGCGGTTCCGTCAGGCTGACACGCTCTCTGACCTCGCTTTGGGCGGTGACTAGCAACTGTGCAACGTTATGAAAAACTATTATCTCTTAGAGCTTCTCAAATCACATCCCTCTCTTAACGAAAATACTTTCATCATGTTTCATATTACATGCACAACGTAGTGGGTATACTTTCCAAATTACAGTATTTCCTTTATAACATTTTTAATTACATCACAAAATAACAACCCAATTGACAGTAGTGTTCTATAGATCATTCTAACCATTCCCCACGTTCTATGTTAGAAATAAACCACTTTTCCAATCTTTTTGGCCCTAAACAAAGATCAAACAGCAAAAACATATACATGATCAAATACAAATCTTAGAATCAACTATTAAAGACTACCAGAACCCACTGGATTCTCCAATTACATTGAATGAACTACAGGACAAAATACAAACCCTCCAACCCAAAAAGGCCTGTGGTGTTGATGGTATCCTAAATGAAATGATAAAATATACAGACCACAAAATCCTTAGCTCTGGCATCTTCCCCAATATTTGGAACCAGGGACTGATAACCCCAAATTTGACCCCAATAACTACCGTGGGATATGTGTCAACAGCAACCTTGGGAAAATCCTATGCATTGTCATTAACAGCAGACTCGTACATTTCCTCAGTGAAAACAATGTACTGACAAATGTCAAATTGGCTTTTTACCAAATTACCGTACGACAGACATTTTACATTTTAGTCATTTAGCAGACGCTCTTATCCAGAGCGACTTACAGTTAGTGAGGGCATACATTTTCATACTGGCCCCCCGGGGGAATCGAACCCACAACCCTGGCGTTGCAAGAGCCATGCTCTACCAACTGACCATATATTCACCCTGACTGACAAAGAAACAAAACAAAACGAAGGCAAAATTCTTCTCATACTTTGTTGGTTTCAAAAAAGCCTTTGACTCAATTTGGATTCAGGGTCTTCTAATTTGGATTCAGGGTCTTCTAATTTGGATTCAGGGTCTTCTAATTTGGATTCAGGGTCTTCTAATTTGGATTCAGGGTCTTCTAATTTGGATTCAGGGTCTTCTAATTTGGATTCAGGGTCTTCTATACAAATTGATGGAAAGTGGTGTTGGGGTGAAAACATACGACATTATAAAATCCACCGGTACCCCCCTGTATATATAGCCTCCCTACTGCACCTTTACCCCCCTGTATATAGCCTCCCTACTGCACCTTTACCCCCCTGTATATATAGCCTCCCTACTGCACCTTTACCCCCCTGTATATATAGCCTCCCTACTGCACCTTTACCCCCCTGTATATAGCCTCCCTACTGCACCGGTACCCCCCTGTATATATAGCCTCCCTACTGCACCTTTACCCCCCTGTATATATAGCCTCCCTACTGCACCTTTACCCCCCTGTATATATAGCCTCCCTACTGCACCGGTACCCCCCTGTATATAGCCTCCCTACTGCACCTTTACCCCCCTGTATATAGCCTCCCTACTGCACCTTTACCCCCCTGTATATATAGCCTCCCTACTGCACCGGTACCCCCCTGTATATATAGCCTCCCTACTGCACCGGTACCCCCCTGTATATATAGCCTCCCTACTGCACCGGTACCCCCCTGTATATATAGCCTCCCTACTGCACCTTTACCCCCCTGTATATATAGCCTCCCTACTGCACCTTTACCCCCCTGTATATATAGCCTCCCTACTGCACCTTTACCCCCCTGTATATATAGCCTCCCTACTGCACCTTTACCCCCCTGTATATAGCCTCCCTACTGCACCTTTACCCCCCTGTATATATAGCCTCCCTACTGCACCGGTACCCCCCTGTATATATAGCCTCCCTACTGCACCGGTACCCCCCTGTATATATAGCCTCCCTACTGCACCTTTACCCCCCTGTATATATAGCCTCCCTACTGCACCGGTACCCCCCTGTATATATAGCCTCCCTACTGCACCTTTACCCCCCTGTATATATAGCCTCCCTACTGTTATTTTATTTTACTTCTGCTCTTTTTTTCTCAACACATTTTTTGTTGTTGTTTTATTTTAACTTTTTTGTTAAAAATAAATGCACTGTTGGTTAAGGGCTGTAAGCATTTCACTGTAATGTCTGCACCTGTTGTATTCGGCACATGTGGCCAATAAAATTTGATTTGATTTGATTTGATTGGTTCTGCTCAGGTATTGCCGGGCATATGTGACCAATCACTGCGGCCTAGGGCTTCCCCCTGCTCCCTCCAGTGTGTGTGTGCTGGCCCTGTCAATCCCTCTTCTCATGAACACACTTTTGTATTTTGTATTCATTACGGATCACCATTAGTGGCTGCCAAGGCAACAGCTACTCTTCCTGGGGTCCAACCACAATTTACATACAATAAAACAATCCATAACACAACACCTTATTACACACTACTCTACCATAACATATTTACAATACAAAATCACTAATACAGCAAAATAACAATATTAAAATGTGTGTGTGTAGAGTGCGTGTGTTAGCATGTGTTTGCGAATGCTGTGTGTGTGTGTCTCTTCACAGTCCGCGCTGTTCCATAAAGTGTAGTTTTATCTGTTTTTTAAATCTGATATTACTGCTTGACTGAGTTACCTGATGTGGAATAGAGTTCCATGTAGTCATGGCTCTATGTATTACTGTGCGCCTCCCATAGTCTGTTCTGGACTTGGGGACTGTGAAGAGACCTCTGGTGGCATGTCTCGTGGGGTATGCATGGGTGTCCGAGCTGTGTGCCAGCATTCCAAACAGACAGCTCGATACATTCACCATGTCAATACCTCTTAAAAAAACAAGCAGTGATGAAGTCAATCTCTCTTCCACTCTAAGCCAGGAGAGATTGACATGCATGTCATTAATGTTAGCTCTCCGTTTACTTTTAAGGGCCAGTCGTGCTGCCCTGTTCTGAGCGAACTGTAATTTTCCCAAGTCCCTCTTTGTGGCACCTGACCACACTACTGAACAGTAGTCCAGGTGCGACAAAACTAGGGCCTGTAGGACCTGCCTTGTTGATAGTGCTGTTAAGAAGGGCCTGTAGGACCTGCCTTGTTGATAGTGCTGTTAAGAAGGCAGAGCAGCGCTTAATTATGGACGTGTTGATGACTCAACATTAAACACACCAGCTACCACAGCAAGTGAAATCATTGCAACACTTAATAAAGAGATGCATTTAGTTTCAGAATGGATGGCAATAAATAAGTTAGTCCTAAATGTTTCAAAAACTAAAGCATTGTTTTTGGTACAAATCATTCAATAAACCCTAAACCTCAACTAAATCTTTTAATAAATAATGTGTAAATTGAGCAAGTTGAGGAGACTAAACTGCTTGGAGTAACCCTGGATTGTAAACTGTCATGGTCAAAACATATTGATACAACAGTAGCTAAGATGGGGAGAAGTCTGTCCATAATAAAGCGCTGCTCTGCCTTCTTAACAACACTATCAACAAGGCAGGTCCTACAGGCCCTAGTTTTGTCGCACCTGGACTACTGTTCAGTCGTGTGGTCAGGTGCCACAAAGAGGGGCTTAAAAAAATTACAATTGGCCCAGAACAGGGCAGCACGGCTGGCCCTTGGATGTACACAGAGAGCTAACATTAATAATATGCATGTCAATCTCTCCTATTTAAGGAAGATGGCGCCATATTGGATGGCGCCATATTGGATGGCTGCCGTTCTGCGAGCTCCGACCCAATTTAGCTATTTTGTGATTATTTTGTCATTTATTTGTACTTTATTTTCACGAAATGTATCCTTTTATTTCTTACTACCGACAGGAATTCTTGAACATCAGATCAGCAGTTACTGACCCCAGTTCCAGCTTCGACTTCGACTCATCTGCCCTGGGAACTTTCTGTAATTCCAACCCAAGAGGAAACGCCGGCGTTACAGAGGCAAGAGGGGGGATCCTTAGGAGATTACGGCGAAGGGAGAACCGGCCACCTCTTTCCTCTATTCTACTGGCTGATGACCTCCGATCACGGATTTGCTACCAACGGGACTCTGCAATATTCTCTGCTTTTCAGAAACATGGCTCTCGGACAAGGTACCCCCCATGGCTATCCAACTCGATGGATTCTCCATTCACCGCGTGGACAGGACAGTTTAGTCAGGGAAATCGAGGAGGGGAGGGGTTTGCCTCCTCATCAACAACAACTGGTGTGCTGACTCGAGCGCGGTGGAAGTGTTGACCCATTGTTCAACTGTCTTTGAATACCTGATGGTCAAATGCCAACCCTTTACCTCCCAAGGGAGTTTTCAGCTGTTATTGTGACTGTTGTATACATTCCACCTCAGGACAAGAAAAATAACAAGCTGGCGCTTAAGAAACTGTACGAGGCTAAAACCAAGAAGGAAAACGTATATCCAGAGGCTGCTTTTCTGGATGCCGGCGATTTTATTTCTGTCATTAAGATCTTTCCCGACATGACTGCTGAAACGACCAGAAAGAGAGCCCTGTTTAATAATATCACCTACGTGAGGCAGAGATCCAGCACAGGCTAATTCACCCTGTCACATTGATCATCACCTTCCAAGGAGCTACCAAAACCTTTCTGAACCACTCTGTGCAGCACGTAATACTCCGACGCATGTCTTGTGTTCAAGAACCTAATTGGCCTGGCTCCTCCCCCTCCACTTAGTACTTTAGTCAAACAGAAAACCCAAACCCACAGCAGCAGATCCACAAGGTCTGCCATGAGAGGTGACTGTATAGTTCCCTTAAGGAAAAGCACCTTTAGTCAATCTGCTTTCTCTGTGCGAGCTTCCCATATCTGGAACAAACTGCCATCAGACACACACAACTGCCCCACCTATCACCCCTTCACAATAACATAAAGACATGGCTGAAGGCCAATCAGACCAGTGATCATAAAGACATGGCTGAAGGCCAATCAGACCAGTGAACATAAAGACATGGCTGAAGGCCAATCAGACCAGTGATCATAAAGACATGGCTGAAGGCCAATCAGACCAGTGAACATAAAGACATGGCTGAAGGCCAATCAGACCAGTGAACATAAAGACATGGCTAAAGGCCAATCAGACCAGTGAACATAAAGACATGGCTGAAGGCCAATCAGACCAGTGATCATAAAGACATGGCTGAAGGCCAATCAGACCAGTGAACATAAAGACATGGCTGAAGGCCAATCAGACTAGTGATCATAAAGACATGGCTGAAGGCCAATCAGACCAGTGAACATAAAGACATGGCTGAAGGCCAATCAGACCAGTGAACATAAAGACATGGCTGAAGGCCAATCAGACCAGTGAACATAAAGACATGGCTGAAGGCCAATCAGACCAGTGAACATAAAGACATGGCTAAAGGCCAATCAGACCAGTGAACATAAAGACATGGCCAATCAGACCAGTGAACATAAAGACATGGCTGAAGGCCAATCAGACCAGTGAACATAAAGACATGGCTGAAGGCCAATCAGACCAGAGAACATAAAGACATGGCTGAAGGCCAATCAGACCAGTGAACATAAAGACATGGCTGAAGGCCAATCAGACCAGTGAACATAAAGACATGGCTGAAGGCCAATCAGACCAGTGAACATAAAGACATGGCTGAAGGCCAATCAGACCAGTGAACATAAAGACATGGCTGAAGGCCAATCAGACCAGTGAACATAAAGACATGGCTGAAGGCCAATCAGACCAGTGAACATAAAGACATGGCTGAAGGCCAATCAGACCAGTGAACATAAAGACATGGCTGAAGGCCAATCAGACCAGTGAACATAAAGACATGGCTAAAGGCCAATCAGACCAGTGAACATAAAGACATGGCTGAAGGCCAATCAGACCAGTGAACATAAAGACATGGCTGAAGGCCAATCAGACCAGTGAACATAAAGACATGGCTGAAGGCCAATCAGACTTCTGCGTGCTACGTGTTGCTTGTCCTATGTTCTCTGTCTGCGTGCTACGTGTTGCTTGTCCTATGTAGCTCTGTCTGAGTGCTACGTGTTGCTTGTGCTATGTTCTCTGTCTGCGTGCTACGTGTTGCTTGTCCTATGTAGCTCTGTCTGTGTGCTACGTGTTGCTTGTCCTATGTTCTCTGTCTGCGTGCTACGTGTTGCTTGTTCTATGTTGCTCTGTCTGTCTGCATGCTACGTGTTACTTGTCCTATGTTTCTCTGTCTGTCTGCGTGCTACATGTTGCTTGTCCTATGTTTCTCTGTCTGTCTGCATGCTACGTGTTGCTTGTCCTATGTTGTTCTGTCTGTCTGCATGCTACGTGTTGCTTGTCCCATGTTGTTCTGTCTGTCTGCATGTTACGTGTTGCTTGTCCTATGTTGTTCTGTCTGTCTGCATGCTACGTGTTGCTTGTCCTATGTTGCTCTGTCTGTCTGCGTGCTACGTGTTGCTTGTCTTTGTTTCTCTGTCTGTCTGCATGCTACGTGTTGCTTGTTCTATGTTTCTCTGTCTGTCTGCATGCTACGTGTTGCTTGTTCTATGTTTCTCTGTCTGTCTGCGTGCTACGTGTTGCTTGTTCTATGTTGCTCTGTTTGTCTGCGTGCTACGTGTTGCTTGTCTTTGTTTCTCTGTTTGTCTGCGTGCTGCGTGTTGCTTGTTCTATGTTTCTCTGTCTGGCTGAGTGCTACGTGTTGCTTGTCCTATGTTTCTTTATCTGTCTGCGTGCTATGTGTTGCTTGTCCTATGTTTCTCTGTCTGTCTGCATGGTACGTGTTGCTTGTTCTATGTTTCTCTGTCTGTCTGCATGCTACGTGTTGCTTGTTCTATGTTTCTCTGTCTGTCTGTGTGCTACGTGTTGCTTGTTCTATGTTTCTCTGTTTTTCTGCATGCTACGTGTTGCTTGTTCTATGTTGTTCTGTCTGTCTGCATGCTACGTGTTGCTTGTACTATGTTGCTCTGTCTGTCTGCGTGCTACATGTTGCTTGTCCTATGTTTCTCTGTCTGTCTGCGTGCTACGTGTTGCTTGTTCTTTGTTTCTCTGTTTGTCTGCATGCTACGTGTTGCTTGTCTATGTTGTTCTCTCTGTCTGCATGCTACGTGTTGCTTGTCCTATGTTAATCTGTCTGTCTGCGTGCTACGTGTTGTTTGTCCTATGTTGCTCTGTCTGTCTGCGTGCTACGTGTTGCTTGTCCTATGTTGCTCTGTCTGTCTGTGTGCTACGTGTTGCTTGTCCTATGTTGCTCTGTCTGTCTATGTGCTACGTGTTGCTTTACCTATGTTGTTCTGTCTGTCTGCGTGCTACGTGTTGCTTGTTCTATGTTTCTCTGTCTGTCTGCGTGCTACGTGTTGCTTGTCCTCTGTTTCTCTGTCTGTCTGCATGCTACGTGTTGCTTGTTCTATGTTGCTGTGTTTGTCTGCGTGCTACATTTAGCTTGTTCTATGTTGCTCTGTCTGTCTGCGTGCTACGTGTTGCTTGTTCTTTGTTGCTCTGTCTGTCTGCGTGCTACGTGTTGCTTGTTCTATGTTGCCCTGACTGTGTGCTACGTGTTGCTTGTTCTATGCTTCTCTGTCTGTCTGCGTGCTACGTGTTGCTTGTCCTATGTTTCTCTGTTTGTCTGCATGCTACGTGTTGCTTCTCCTATGTTGCTCTGTCTGTCTGCGTGCTAAGTGTTGCTTGTCCAATGTTGCTCTGTCTGTGTGCTACGTGTTGCTTGTTCTATGCTTCTCTGTCTGTCTGCGTGCTACGTGTTGCTTGTCCTATGTTTCTCTGTTTGTCTGCATGCTACGTGTTGCTTGTCCTATGTTGCTCTGTCTGTCTGCGTGCTAAGTGTTGCTTGTCCAATGTTGCTCTGTCTGTGTGATACGTTTTGCTTGTTCTATGTTTCTCTGTCTGTCTGCGTGCTACGTGTTGCTTGTTCTATGTTGCTCTGTTTGTCTGCGTGCTACATGTTGCTTGGCTTTGTTTCTCTGTCTGTCTGTGTGCTACGTGTTGCTTGTCCTATGTTGCTCTGTCTGTCTGTGTGCTACGTGTTGCTTGTCCTATGTTGCTCTGTCTGTCTGCGTGCTACGTGTTGCTTGTCCTATGTTGCTCTGTCTGTCTGCGTGCTACGTGTTGCTTGTCCTATGTTGCTCTGTCTGTCTGCGTGCTATGTGTTATTTGTCCTATGTAGCTCTGTCTGTCTAAGTGCTACGTGTTGCTTGTCCTATGATGCTCTGTCTGTCTGCGTGCTACGTGTTGCTTGTCCTATGTTGCTCTGTCTGTCTGTGTGCTACGTGTTGCTTGTCCTATGTTTCTCTGTCTGTTTGCGTGCTACGTGTTTCTTGTCCTATGTTGCTCTGTCTGTCTGTGTGCTAAGTGTTGCTTGTCCTATGTTGCTCTATCTGTCTGCGTGCTACGTGTTGCTTGTCCTATGTTCCTCTGTCTGTCTGCGTGCTACGTGTTGCTTGTCCTATGTTGTTCTGTCTGTCTGCAAGCTACATGTTGCTTGTTCTATGTTGCTCTGTTTGTCTGCGTGCTACGTGTGGCTTTTCTATGTTTCTCTGTCTGCGTGCTACGTGTTGCTTGTTCTATGTTTCTCTGTCTGTGTGCTACGTGTTGCTTGTCCTATGTTTCTCTGTCTGCATGCTATGTGTTGCTTGTCCTATGTTCTCTGTCTGCATGCTACGTGTTGCTTGTTCTATGTTTCTCTGTCTGTCTGCATGCTACGTGTTGCTTGTCCTATGTTTCTCTGTCTGTCTGCATGCTACGTGTTGCTTGTTCTATGTTTCTCTGTCTGTCTGCATGCTACGTGTTGCTTGTCCTATGTTGCTCTGTCTGTCTGCTACGTGTTGCTTGTCCTATGTTCTCTGTCTGCATGCTACCTGTTGCTTGTCCTATGTTTCTCTGTCTGTCTGCTATGTGAAGCTTGTCCTATGTTTCTCTGTCTGTCTGCATGCTACGTGTTGCTTGTTCAATGTTCTCTGTCTGCCTGCTATGTGTTGCTTGTCCTATGTTCTCTGTCTGCATGCTACGTGTTGCTTGTCCTATGTTTCTCTGTCTGTCTGCTATGTGAAGCTTGTCCTATGTTGCTCTGTCTGTCTGCATGCTACGTGTTGCTTGTTCAATGTTCTCTGTCTGCGTGCTACGTGTTGCTTGTCCTATGTTGCTCTGTCTGTCTGCGTGCTACGTGTTGCTTGTCCTATGTAGCTCTGTCTGTCTGCGTGCTACGTGTTGCTTGTCCTATGATGCTCTGTCTGTCTGCGTGCTACGTGTTGCTTGTCCTATGTTGCTCTGTCTGTCTGTGTGCTACGTGTTGCTTGTCCTATGTTTCTCTGTCTGTTTGCGTGCTACGTGTTTCTTGTCCTATGTTGCTCTGTCTGTCTGTGTGCTAAGTGTTGCTTGTCCTATGTTGCTCTATCTGTCTGCGTGCTACGTGTTGCTTGTCCTATGTTCCTCTGTCTGTCTGCGTGCTACGTGTTGCTTGTCCTATGTTGTTCTGTTTGTCTGCAAGCTACATGTTGCTTGTTCTATGTTGCTCTGTTTGTCTGCGTGCTACGTGTGGCTTTTATATGTTTCTCTGTCTGCGTGCTACGTGTTGCTTGTTCTATGTTTCTCTGTCTGTGTGCTACGTGTTGCTTGTCCTATGTTTCTCTGTCTGCATGCTACGTGTTGCTTGTCCTATGTTCTCTGTCTGCATGTTACGTGTTGCTTGTTCTAGGTTTCTCTGTCTGTCTGCATGCTACGTGTTGCTTGTCCTATGTTTCTCTGTCTGTCTGCATGCTACGTGTTGCTTGTTCTATGTTTCTCTGTCTGTCTGCATGCTACGTGTTGCTTGTCCTATGTTGCTCTGTCTGTCTGCTACGTGTTGCTTGTCCTATGTTCTCTGTCTGCATGCTACCTGTTGCTTGTCCTATGTTTCTCTGTCTGTCTGCTATGTGAAGCTTGTCCTATGTTTCTCTGTCTGTCTGCATGCTACGTGTTGCTTGTTCAATGTTCTCTGTCTGCCTGCTACGTGTTGCTTGTCCTATGTTCTCTGTCTGCATGCTACGTGTTGCTTGTTCAATGTTCTCTGTCTGCCTGCTACGTGTTGCTTGTCCTATGTTCTCTGTCTGCATGCTACGTGTTGCTTGTCCTATGTTTCTCTGTCTGTCTGCTACGTGTTGCTTGTCTTTGTTTCTCTGTCTGTCTGCATGCTACGTGTTGCTGGTGTGGTATCGAAATAACGATGCTAATTATGCTGTGATGATAAGAAATCCGCTGACACTGTCCTTGATTATAATAGTTTATTACATCAAAGATTTCAGCGTAAATTTACAGACTCCTGCAGACATCTGTAGAACAACTGACCCAATCTCTAATATGTTGTTTCTCCCCGTCCTTTGTTCCAACCATGGTATTTATAATCTGTAACATGATATGGGTGGTTCTCCATTAGACCAATCCCTGGCCTTCACATAACAGACTCTCCTCTGTTTTAGGGGGCCCCTATAGTAATGCTTTCCCGATGCTTCCACAAGCTGAGTCAACTTCCTCTAACACACCATTTGCAAACGTCAGCAAAGTCATAAACTGTTTAGATACTACATATTTCCCCCCTTCGAGACTAATTAAGTCTCGAAAACAAATAGAATAGGATTATGACAAATAACAATTTTTCTTATTGAGTAACTTTAGCAATAAACCAAAATGTATGGAGAGTAAACACATTTTTCTATGGAGTGTAAATAAATTTCTATGAAATATGAACAAATCTTTATGGCGTGTGAGAGCGAAAAACCTGTCTGGCAGCTTTCTTTCCAAATATACATCAATCAATCAAGACAGTAAAATTCTCTCACGGCCCCTCTGCCCCAGGCAACCACCTAAGTACTCCAGATCAATTCATAAATCTTTATCAATGCATTTTAAACTATGATGCAATTGAATACACATGAAAGCCTCAAAACAAAATACAATCAAACTTGTCCACATTCAGGCTGGTCGACCCATCGGACCCTCCTGTGGATTCTCTCTATCCCTGCCTAGACCCAATATCCCTAAGCATCCACGAAAAAACTAAAACATCTGAGGTCCCCACATGTACCCAACAACAGAAAATATCATTCTTCAGAAATTAATACAGAAAGAATATGACACAAATTATGTATTACACATGCAAATATGTCTATATATCATTGCAGACACTGGAATGTAGTCCACTACACTGCATCTCCTCAGCAGTGTCGACTTTCAATGCAACATCGATGATGGAATCTGAACATTTCCACACCTTCCTTGTTCCACTTCCTCCAGTCCATTCATATTGTCCATGTTTGAGTATTTGAATCCCCTCTACACATTCCCCCATATGCTTCTGGAAGAAAAGAAAACACCAACCAGTATCTTTTGCAAAACAACACATGCAAATTAAAACATCAATATCAACAAAAATATAAAAATGATATACAAAATGAATCACATTCCATTTCCCCCCTTTGATTCATAAGAAAATACTAAATATCACAATAATATGTAAAGACGTGAACAATTATCTCTCCACGTGGGAGGAATGTCACCACCCCCACATCTCTCACATCTACAAGGAAGATGAGCTGTACCACCCATCCTAACCCTAATGACAGTCTTTTCCTCTAAAATTGGTGTTGGAGCGATTTTCTGAGGCGCCATTGTAATCAAATGTGATACATTTATAGCTTTAATAACTGTCAATGTTGAAAGAGTTGAATTGCTTCTCACTGTTGTTGTATTAGGCTGAAGTGTTGATGTCATTGTTGTTGATTCATCTATTTTCCCTACAGCTTGGAGCTCTTTACTTATATTTCCATCTATCACCACTAGTGTCACTACATTAACTCTCAGTCCCAACTCTAATCCCTCACTTTCAAACTGTGGATTATAAAAAATACATTTATAATCACCTTGATCCTCCTGCTGGGAATTGTACACATAGAGACTACAATCACCCTCAATCTTCAGTCTTCTCTTATCATTCAGCAACGCATACTTTCTCAATGTAACTGCTCCTAACAGATCTAAACTCCTGCCATAGCTATCTTCCCACTGAACTCTAAATTTCCCTTCACCACTGTTCTCTCTTGTGCACTGACATGGAAGCTGAGCTGACTTTCCTAGAGTTACTTCAACCCTAGTTTTCGTAACGTTTTGGTCTGACTTTTCTCCTAGCTGGTCTGGGCCTACTTTGTCTAACCAAATCACCAGCTTCTCCTGTAACAGAGTTGCCCTTGGTGATCTCCACTGTTTCACATTCCACTGAAATATTCCCTGTTGTTTCTGGGACGTATTGAAAATCAATGTCCACAAATCTCCTTTCCTTTCCATCCATTGCAGAGTCATCTCTGGCATCATCAGAAGTGTAAAAATTATCATCAATGTTGTCCACAACATGGACAATCTCTCCTTCTGGGTTTTGACTCTGGATATTGTCATGCATCCCTCCTTCTGCCTGTTCTCCCCTATCTTCATCCTGCTCTCTTGAGCCTTCAACATCCTGTCTCTCTGTGCGTGGCACCTCTTCTCCAGGCGCTTTAACACAATGTGACAAATGATACCACGTTGGAGACCCTTTAACCTGGACAGCTGTTCCAGTACTACGAACAACTTCAAATGGTCCTTCACGACGTTCGTTATACCACTTCCTTCTAAATACCTTCACGAACACCTTGTCCCCAGGTTGCACTGTACTCCTTTTTTGCTCATCAAGCTTCTCCTGCACCTCTTCTTATCTTTGCCTGTCAGAAACATATGTGGACAACTTTTAATGAAAATTGGCCATATATGTAACGTACGCTCTCATTACATCTTCCAAAAGAGCCAAGCTTGGACCCTTTCCGCTTGTTCGCAAACAAGGCGTAGGCATCCTTCTTCCTGTGACCAGTTCATGGGGTGTCATACGTAGATCACGCAACTCACTTGAGCGACACACCATTAATGCTAAAGGAAGCGCCGCTATCCAGTTTAGACCCGTGTGCTGACAAATTTTGACAATGCGATTTTTCAAGACACCGTTCATTTTTTCACAAATCCCTTGACTTTGTGGGTGATAAACTGCTCCAAGACGTTGCTTAATTCCCAATTTTTGCATCATCAATTTCACTGATTTATCCACAAATTCCTTCCCATTATCTGAGGATATTCAATCGGGTAGTCCCCACCTGCTTATGACTTCTTTACACAAGAACTTGGCAACCGATTGAGCAAATTTTCGCTTGGTTGGACATCTTATACACCTCTTGGTGTAGGAATGTAACCAAGAATAACAGTCACACCCCTGCAAACATTATTTTTCAGACAGATTGTGCACCTGCCTATGACATAGTCAACCTGTTCAAGCAAATATGGTGCCCAAAAACCATACTCCTTTGTGATCTTTCTCCTAACCTCCCCCCTTGCAACATGAGCTAACCCATGTGCTTCCTGAATCATCAGACCTAATAGGTCTAGAGGCACTACTATCAACCCCTCATGGTTTCTCCAAAGACAACAAAGGATTGCTACTCTGAGGATTTTGTTGTTGTCCTTAAAACAGCTGCTTTCGAAAGTCCTTTAATTTGTGGTTCAATCCCTTGGATTGCTTCAACTTTCAATGGATGCTCCTGGTCGAAGTTCAACTTTCACCGGTTGGGCTGATTTCACAAGTCCAATATCGGTACTGTGTTGAGACCACAAACATTCTTGAACTTGTTGCAACATCTCCTCTTTCATAGGGTCTGAATCCATCTTCACACTGCAAATAGATTCATGTGTCATCCGTACAGCTTGTGGCTCTCCTTGTCCTTGAGCCGAAATCATTATTTTGAGAAATCGCTGATCTTCTCTCCTCCAAATCGCCAAATTCTCTTTCATCGGTACGAAAACAGCTTTCTCTGCTTCTGTCATAATTTCTCCTATTTGCTTCTGCTCATAGCCTTCAGAAACCAACAAGGTCACATGTGGCACACTCTTCTCAATCTCCAATTCTTTATCCAGATAATCGTCTGTGTTTATCTTCATAGCTGCTCCTTGTGGTCCTAAAATTATGCAACATGAGCTGAGTTGAACTTTCTTTGGTTGATGACTCAACCATTCCTCTGAGTTCGATTGGGCAGCCTTCTTGAAATACTTGAGCGTACAATGAAATTGATATTCCGGAAGCCTCGCATCTGGCATATTTGCCACAATAAATTTCTCCCATATCTTAGCCTGCTTCAAAAAATCTTCACTGAGATTTCCAATCCAGAATACTGAAGAAGAATCCATCTCTGTCATCATCAACAATTGGTAAAACTTTTCCTTTGGCACTTCTACCAGACAGCCGCCTGGTGTACATTTTATTGTACAGTTCAACTTACACAATGCATCTCTTCCCAACAATGCAATAGGTGTATGTTCTGATACCAGTATGGGTATTGTAATTTTCTGATTTTTATAGCAGAGCTCAATTGGTTCCGTAAGAGGAATCTACTGTTTCACTCCCTCAAATCCAATTGTCCTAATTAGTTGATTGGACATAATGAGATGTGTAGCATCTTCAGGCCGAACACAGCTAAAAGCAGCTCCGCTATCCGCCATCACTTCCAATGGTCGGTTGTTTATTTTCACCTCAATTGTAGGATATTTTTCTGGTCCTGATGCTACCAGCTGACACCCCCCTTTCGGATCTTCTGGGCACCCCTAGAATCCTTGCTCCGGGCCCCTATAAGGGTTCACCGGTCCTCCAGATGATCTTGACTGGCCCCTGTATCTTCCTCTGAAATTCCCTCTGGTGTTTCCTCCTGGCCCATTACACTCACGGGCAAATTTACACTCACGGGCAAAGTGACCATCCTGTCCACAATTATAACACACTTCTGAAGATTGCTGGAAGTATGGCTTAAATCTTCCTCCTCTTCCTCTTCCTAAGCCTTCTCGTCCTCTTCCTCTCCAATTCTGTGTCTGTCCAGAGACTGGCTGTGGATATGAAACAACTGGTACCACTATTGGTTGCTGGTACACTTGCGGTTGGAACTGGTCCGGTTGAAGCTGTGGCAGTGATTGTTGATTTGGTGCACACTGATTCTGCATAACCAAAGCTTGTTTCTTCTCCTTCTTATTCTCCATCAGTTGTATTTGATTGAGTTTTCTGAGAGTTTCTTGGTCCTGTTCTTTCTGGTTGTGTTCCTTTTTTCCTGTACAGATCCACTTGATGGGCTATCTGATCTGTATAGACACCTTTTGTCATGCTTCCAAGTCCAACCACCTCTGCCAGTTTGCTCCTTACTGGTGAGGGCAGTCCCATCTGCAGTTTAGCTCTCAAAATTGACTGCTCAATTTGACTCACATCTGGATCATTTCCGGTAATATTTCTCCACACTTGATGAACTCTTGACACATAGGCTCTCGGATTTTCTTGTTGTCCTAGTGGGTCAATCAGAATGTTGTCAGGATGCACATTTGTTGGAAACGTATCTTTCAGTGCTCTCCACAGCCGATTTCTACATGCAGCCAACAATTCAGGATCATTCACCGCAGTCCCCACATATCTATTAAGTCTAGCTCTCTGAAAAATTTATTCCATATCTGGAATCCCAAGGAGATTAGCCAAAAGTCTCTTAATGTCTCCTATGGCAGACTGTTCCCACCGTAATTTCTTCCAATTTTGAAATCCAAGGATATGCTCCATCTTGAAGAGTAGGCAGCTTCTCAAATATATCTGACATATCGGTATTCTGCAAAGGCTTATACTCCAGGTTCTGTCCTCGATTTATCACTGGCATCATCTTCTTACTTGTGCCCTCTTTCCTTGGCCTCAATGTATACTTCTTCTCCAATTCTTGGGATCCTTTTCTCAGCAGTTTTTTCTTCTATATCTTCAGCTTCTTGAGTTGTTCTTCCAGTTCTCTTACTTCTTCTAAATTATTCGCCTTATCCAGGCATGATACGCATCGGTCTATATCTATTTCTATTTCTTCTGTGCTAATCATTGTAGGATAAAATCCTCTTGAATATGAAGCACCTTTAATCTCCAAATCTTTATTGCTGTCTTCATCTTCACTTTCATCAGAACTCGAATCTCTTGTATTCTACTTCTTCCATCATCCATCACCCCTTATTTCCGCTCTGGCCAACCTCCGTCTGATCACAGGGTCATATCCACCCATGATCTCTTTTGAATCACTCTGATCATCATCATCATCATCTTCAAGTTCCATCCTCCTGAACCTCACTCCACCTTTAGTTTCCAGACATCTCGTTTTCTTCTTACTTTTGGAGTTTGGATTCATCTTTATGGTCGTTTCTGCTTGTTCTCTTTCTATTATTCGTTCATCTTCATGTCTGATGCAATAATCACCCTCCTGAATGATCACTGGAAGCTGAGGATAGACGTCCTTAAACTTGACTTCTTTCTCATAAGGTGGGGGTCTTTTTGCTGAATCCGTATGTGAGAAAGGTGTATTGACTTCTGCCATTAGTTTTTCTGTCACCTTCACCTCTTTTGCCATTTTCTCTATACCTCTGTTTCTTTTCTTGTTGGTATCTGTTATCAGTTTTTGTCCTTCATTTTCAAACAGCTTAAGAACACCCAGCTCTCTTTGTCTCTTTTCTTTACGTTGTTCCCTTTTTTCCCCCTTCTTTTGATCTATAAATTGACACAAGCACTTTCATTATGTTGATGACGTCAGGGTTAAGAGTCCCTTCCACTGGCCATGGTTGTTCAATGTCAGGCCAACGTTTATTCCATTTTCCAGATAACCTTGCAATACCATTAACTAGAGGATTACTATTTTCTACTACATCAACAGGAGTAATTACTTTCATAGTTTTGATGTCCTTTTTCCCCATTGTAACAACTCTTTTCTATTCCTTTATTGTGAATTATTTTATTATTATTATTATTATTTTAAACCAATTAATGTGTAAATCAAAAATACTTTAGAGTATGTAGCTTATGTTTCCCTCCCTTTTATTTTTTATTTTAAATTAATTAATTAATTAATCAATATATTTTATTATTATTTTTATTCATTATTTTTTTATTTTTTTTATTTTTTTAACCAAATTATTGATTAGTGGCAATCTTACCACATCCGATCAGGAAAAGTAAATGAAAGTAGTCAACTTCAGAGCAATCCAAAAAATAAAGACCTGTAATCCAGCAACACTACAGCACTCACAAACCAATTGCTTAATAAGCACCCAATTACCTTAATTTTACAGAATAATGTCAGTGCTGGATTTCCAACACAACTCTAATCAAACCAACCCATGCACAAAAAACTCCAATGTGCAATTCTTTAATTACATCAATTGATCAGTCTGTTGCCAAGTCCCTGTCAAATTGTCACAACATGAAATATGCTAGGCACACACAATATCCTGTATGGGAAGGTAAGTTTTGTGAACAGAACAGTACTGGCCTTGATTGGACTGGATCCGTGGCAGCACACACTGTCGCGTGACGCACTCGTCAGCACCTCCTCTCTCTCTCTGTCTCCTCCTTCTCGTCTCTCATATCACAGGAGAACAAAGAACACAGACAAGAATTTAGTCTTTTATGCATTCACTGGGTTATTTCAACCATACAATACCCTTTTAGACATACCTATGTTCACACTCGCGCTAAGAAATAAGCAAACAGCTTAACTCAGGAATATTATAAATAGCGTAATAACATTTTATTTTATTTATTTTTAATCCGTCAACATATCTCTCATTTATAAATTCAATAGATCTCAATCAAATAGTTTCATCGTTAAGCAACAGCCGATTTAACAAACAGAATACTTTATTCGTGTGTAAGTCTCCCCCTCATTCTCTGTCTGCATGTCACAGCAGCTCAGTGCAGGCAGGGGAGTGGCATATTTGCTCTACGTAACTCTAAACTCATAAAATCCCACACATGCGTAGTTCATTCACCAATGCGATTTCAGAGTGAGAAGAGCTCCCAAGCAGCTCTCTCCAAGCTAAACAACAGAAAGTAGACAGACCAGCTGTCCCTCCGTTATTTCCCCAACACAGACAAACAGTAACACTTAACAGAACTCACAAACCAGCACAAAACATAGAACACAAATCCTACTTTGAAGTTTCTTAACTTCACTTATCCTAATCTGCAGATTTATAGTTATTTTCTTATCCATTACAAAACATCTCTATACACTCTTAAAAATCCTCACTGTAGGCTCATAATCTTTTAACAGTTATTAAATGTTCTCTTTTTATAGAGACTCATAAGATTTTAACCTTAACGTCCTCCCAGGGGGCTCATATATAGTTAACAATTATTAACGTTCTCGCTAACGGAGACTCATAAGATTTTAACCTTAACTAACATATTTCCTTACAAAAAACTAAAACCCCTGTTCTCAACCAAAACATATATATATATATATATCTAACATAAATCTTATCCTAACATGAGTCGACACACACAGCTGAAACACAACAGAGACGTCTTTATTTTATTATAATTTTTTTCGCACACACACACAATTCAAGAGGAATGCATCCGTTCCTACGGTCCTCTAAAGCATGCTACTGTCGTTCCTTATTTCTCATAGTTCCTTCCTAAATTTCTGCTACCACGAGTTTGCAGATATTCAATGAGAGGTTACATCGAACATATACCTCGTCAACTATAAGTCGAGGGGTAACTTGCAACCGAATGTACAGTGGGGGAAAAAAGTATTTAGTCAGCCACCAATTGTGCAAGTTCTCCCACTTAAAAAGATGAGAGAGGCCTGTAATTTTCATCATAGGTACACGTCAACTATGACAGACAAAATGAGAAAGAAAAATCCAGAAAATCACATTGTAGGATTTTTTATGAATTTATTTGCAAATTATGGTGGAAAATAAGTATTTGGTCAATAACAAAAGTTTCTCAATACTTTGTTATATACCCTTTGTTGGCAATGACACAGGTCAAACGTTTTCTGTAAGTCTTCACAAGGTTTTCACACACTGTTGCTGGTATTTTGGCCCATTCCTCCATGCAGATCTCCTCTAGAGCAGTGATGTTTTGGGGCTGTCGCTGGGCAACACGGACTTTCAACTCCCTCCAAAGATTTTCTATGGGGTTGAGATCTGGAGACTGGCTAGGCCACTCCAGGACCTTGAAATGCTTCTTACGAAGCCACTCCTTCGTTGCCCGGGTGGTGTGTTTGGGATCATTGTCATGCTGAAAGACCCAGCCACGTTTCATCTTCAATGCCCTTGCTGATGGAAGGAGGTTTTCACTCAAACTCTCATGATACATGGCCCCATTCATTATTTCCTTTACACGGATCAGTCGTCCTGGTCCCTTTACAGAAAAACAGCCCCAAAGCATGATGTTTCCACCCCCATGCTTCACAGTAGGTATGGTGTTCTTTGGATGCAACTCATCATTATTTGTCCTCCAAACACGACGAGTTGAGTTTTTACAAAAAATATATATTTTGGTTTCATCTGACCATATGACATTCTCCCAATCCTCTTCTGGATCATCCAAATGCACTCTAGCAAACCTCAGACGGGCCTGGACATGTACTGGCTTAAGCAGGGGGACACGTCTGGCACTGCAGGATTTGAGTCCCTGGCGGCGTAGTGTGTTACTGATGGTAGGCTTTGTTACTTTGGTCCCAGCTCTCTGCAGGTCATTCACTAGGTCCCCCCGTGTGGTTCTGGGATATTTGCTCACCGTTCATGTGATCATTTTGACCCCACGGGGTAGGATCTTGCGTGGAGCCCCAGATTGAGGGAAATTATCAGTGGTCTTGTATGTCTTCCATTTCCTAATAATTGCTCCCACAGTTGATTTCTTCAAACCAAGCTGCTTACCTATTGCAGATTCAGTCTTCCCAGCCTGGTGTAGGTCTACAATTTTGTTTCTGGTGTCCTTTGACAGCTCTTTGGTCTTGGCCATAGTGGAGTTTGGAGTGTGACTGTTTGAGGTTGTGGACAGGTGTCTTTTATACTGATAACAAGTTCAATCAGGTGCCATTAATACAGGTAACGAGTGGAGGACAGAGGAGCCTCTTAAAGAAGAAGTTACAGGTCTGTGAGAGCCAGAAAATCTTGCTTGTTTGTAGGTGACCAAATACTTATTTTCCACCATAATTTGCAAATAAATTCATGAAAAATCCTACAATGTGATTTTCTGGAGAAAAAAAATCTCAATTTATCCAGAAAAACGCATGTCAAAAATGTTATAAATTGATTTGCATTTTAATGAGGGAAATAAGTATTTGACCCCCTCTCAATCAGAAAGATTTCTGGCTCCCAGCTGTCTTTTATACAGGTAACGAGCTGAGATTAGGAACACACTCTTAAAAGGAATGCTCCTAATCTCAGCATGTTACCTGTATAAAAGACACCTGTCCACAGAAGCAATCAATCAATCAGATTCCAAACTCTCCACCATGGCCAAGACCAAAGAGCTCTCCAAGGATGTCAGGGACAAGATTGTAGACCTACACAAGGCTGGAATGGACTACAAGACCATCGGCAAGCAGTTTGGTGAGAAGGTGACAACAGTTGGTGCGATTATTCGCAAATGGAAGAAACACAAAATAACTGTCAATCTCCCTCGGCCTGGGGCTCCATGCAAGATCTCACCTTGTGGAGTTGCAATGATCATGAGTATGGTGAGGAATCAGCCCAGAACTACACGGGAGGATCTTGTCAATGATCGCAAGGCAGCTGGGACCATCGTCACCAAGAAAACAATTGGTAACAAACTACGCCGTGAAGGACTGAAATCCTGCAGCGCCCGCAAGGTCCCCCTGCTCAAGAAAGCACATATACAGGCCCGTCTGAAGTTTGCCAATGAACATCTGAATGATTCAGAGGAGAACTGGGTGAAAGTGTTGTGGTCAGATGAGACCAAAATCGAGCTCTTTGGCATCAACTCAACTCACCGTGTTTGGAGGAGGAGGAATGCTGCCTATGACCCCAAGAACACCATCCCCACTGTCAAAAATGGAGGTGGAAACATTATGCTTTGGGGGTGTTTTTCTGCTAAGGGGACAGGACAACTTCACCGCATCAAAGGGACAATGGACGGCGCCATGTACCGTCAAATCTTGGGTGAGAACCTCCTTCCCTCAGCCAGGGCATTGAAAATGGGTCGTGGATGGGTATTCCAGCATGACAATGACCCAAAACACACGGCCAAGGCAACAAAGGAGTGGCTCAAGAAGAAGCCCTTTAAGGTCCTGGAGTGGCCTAGCCAGTCTCCAAACCTTAATCCCATAGAAAATCTGTGGAGGGAGCTGAAGGTTTGAGTTGCCAAACGTCAGCCTTGAAACCTTAATGACTTGGAGAAGATCTGCAAAGAGGACTGGGACAAAATCCCTCCTGAGATGTGTGCAAACCTGGTGGCCAACTACAAGAAACGTCTGACCTCTGTGATTGCCAAAAAGGGTTATGCCACCAAGAACTAAGTCATGTTTTGCAGAGGGGTCAAATACTTATTTCCCTCATTAAAATGCAAATCAATTTATAACATTTTTGACATGCGTTTTTCTGTCTCTCACTGTTCAAATAAACCTACCATTACAATTATAGACTGATCATGTCTTTGTCAGTGGGCAAACGTACAAAATCAGCAGGGGATCAAATACTTTTTTCCCTCACTGTACATATACACACATTATTACCCCATTTGTCCTCCAGTACCTAGATAAAGTATATGCATATGATGGTGTGTATAGACAGTATGGACAGTATATGAATAGAAAAGGTGTGTTTAGTAGTAGGTGGTATTTTGGGTGGGGGTGATGGGAGTGGTGAGGTTTGTAAGGAATTGTTTTATTTTGTTCGAAATGAAGGTTTAATTAAGAGAATATAGTGGAATAGACAGGTTGTCACCGGCCTCACACTCTACTACAGTAGGTGGTGGTGTTTGCCCCTGTCAGTTGGTTGCGATCAGCCAATAGAAACTCAAAGAAGAAGAACCACGGCAAGTTAGTGGCTACAAAAAGACGCCATTACTATTGCTTTCTATATGCACAGTTTGAAGTACTCATGGAAGGGACATTGCAGGCTAGCTCAGTGCTGCCCCCTCTCATTGATTAACTCAAATTGAAGGCCGAACGGGGTATTGCAGGCTAAATTATCCTTATAAATTATTCTGTGTGCGATTTTTTCCTACATCAGGTGATTGTCGTTTTAACATATTTTAATTTACACGACGAGTGACCAATAAGAATGCCATTTTTCCATTCCTATAATGGGGGGGTCCTGTTTTCTGCTAACAATGCCTGCTGTACCTCGGTCGGCTTTGAGCTTCCGTTGCTTCAAAGAGAGGGGCAGTCGCTCTCCCATTGGTTTCTCTCCCTCATCCACAACCAGTCAATCCACATGTCCTGCTGGTCATTCTAGAATAATGTGGTTCGACCTCGGTCCTGAAATCTGACCGCCAAACAAGGAATGCACAATTTACAATATATATATATATATATATATATATATATATATATTATTTAATGCCATTTTCTTCTGACTATCGCTTCATAGCTGCAGTGTAGCCCAGTAGTTGAAGCTCTATCCACATTATTTGTGCCTCCCTTTAATCCCAAATGACATCTGCAAACATGTGATCGGTCCGGAACACACCGAGATCAAGCCCCCTCTCGGTTTATTCAAAGTGCGTCACAGAATCACGCGGTTCACAGGAGAGCTAGTGCGCGCTATTATACCCGGGGATAAATAATCGTCTAAGTACTGTCGTAACATGGTGAAGATAGCATTCAACTCTGCTCTGGCGCAGAAAGCCCTGCAAGGGAAGGAGGCTGGGCTGGTGTCGGAGAAAGTAAGTTTCTCTGTCTTGACATTAGCGGTGGTCTGATGGCGCTGCAGCGGGACAGAAGAGGCCTTCCCCCGGCCACAACACCACTCAGAGACCCGGTAGACTAGACACACTGGAGCCCGCCGGCGGTGCAGTGGTCATAAAAGCTAGAAGCACATAGCAGAATGAACCAGTATGTGTGCGTTAGAGGTCTGTAGAGCACCGATACTGTGGTTGAATAGATGCTAAGCTCCGTTTGTTGTGAGATGCGCCATGATTTGGGACCGCCCATTTGAGAATTTCGACAGCTGTCAGTTAATGGTGAAGTTTCCGTCAGATTGAAAAATGGTTGCGCTGTCCTTATTAAATAATATACATATAAGACAATGTAGCTTATTATGTTACTGCATTAAACGTTGCACAATTTGACACGTTTTTTTTCTATTTGAAACATTGTTGCACTGTACTGTTTTAGAATACCCAATTGATGGGTTTACATGTTGCTACATTTCACTGTGTGTGTGTGTGTAGGACCCTGAGGCAGCTGTGGGTAACCTTAGCAGCAGTAATCAAGGCTCTACAGGGAGATGTGTCCTCACTCTACTGGGACTAGCATTCATCCTGACTGGGGCCATAGTAGGAGCAGCCTGCCTCTACCGATACTACACACCCAAGGTACTGAATCTTTTGTATTTTTATCATGTTACCCCTGCTTGCAAACCAAATTTCTCTCTTGGGGCATTACATTTTGATTGCCCCCCTGCTGTTCTTCCTCTGTAGAGGCTGTACCACGGGGCAATGCAGTTCAGTGAGGTGTCCAGCGGGGCGGCGGTAGAGAGCCAGCCCTACTATCTTCCCCGCGTTGAGGAGGAAGTAGAGATCTCTGACAGCATGGCCACCATCAGTGTCTCAACCCCTCGCTTTGCCCAGGGAGACCCCGCATATATCCTGCACGACTTCCAAAGGGTACACACACCTAGACACACACTGATTCCTGATTTAATTTAGGATTTTAAACAAATCTGACAGAGTTGACCAAATCTCCAGACACATCTTTTAGGAATCACAGTTTTGATATAAATATTCTTTAATGTCACAGAGGGCTACATAACATAATTATTCAGTTAATATCCATTATTGACCATTTTTAGAATTGTTAACACTTTTTTGGAGAGTGTTGAAATTGGGATCCTTTGCTCCAGACAAGGAATTGAATTAGGCATAGAGACGACATGAAATTGAATTATATTGAAATTATTTAGAAAATTCCCAAAACAAATATTTTCCCCTAAATGTACATTTTAAGCTCAAATAATGCAGCAAAATCCATTTTTTAAACAATTAAAATAACGTTTCCCTGCCGGACAAGGATTGACTTTCAAGAATCCCTGAGCTAATTTCTTGCTATCCGACACATTTTGCCATGAGGCTGAGAGAGAACTTTGCAGTTTTAAAGGTAATTTCCTGTAATAATAATTTTTAAAAATCATAGCTTATGACGTGTTTATAGTTTATATGCTGTCAAGGGGGCTCGACCTCCGGGGGTACAGCAACCCAAAACGATTAATAAATTATTATTATTTTGGTTTGGGGCCCCCAAATGTCGTGCCCCCCCCCAAACGTACAAACATACGGCCTAAATACAACTACACAAACATTCCATTACATGAAACCCGGCTGTTTTGTTGTTGTAATGGATGATGGCAGACATAAGTGAGAGTTTTCTGACTTATTTCTGGTGTGTGTGTGTAGAAGCTGACGGCATATCTGGACCTGACTCTGAGGACATGTTTTGTGATTCCCCTGAACACCTCGGTGGTTCTGCCTCCTCAAGACCTCATGGACCTCTTCATGCAGTTAATGGTGAGAACAAACCCTTAGCTCAGCAGGCTAACACAGTCTCATGGTGAGAACAGACCTTTAGCTCAGCAGGCTAACACAGTCTCATGGTTAGAACAGACCTTTAGCTCAGCAGGCTAACACAGTCTCATGGTGAGAACAGACCTTTAGCTCAGCAGGCTAACACAGTCTCATGGTGAGAACAGACCTTTAGCTCAGCAGGCTAACACAGTCTCATGGTTAGAACAGACCTTTAGCTCAGCAGGCTAACACAGTCTCATGGTGAGAACAAACCTTTAGCTCAGCAGGCTAACACAGTCTCATGGTGAGAACAAACCTTTAGCTCAGCAGGCTAACACAGTCTCATGGTGAGAACAAACCTTTAGCTCAGCAGGCTAACACAGTCTCATTGTGAGAACAGACCTTTAGCTCAGCAGGCTAACACAGTCTCATTGTGAGAACAGACCTTTAGCTCAGCAGGCTAACACAGTCTCATGGTTAGAACAGACCTTTAGCTCAGCAGGCTAACACAGTCTCATGGTTAGAACTTTAGCTCAGCAGGCTAACACAGTCTCATGGTGAGAACAGACCTTTAGCTCAGCAGGCTAACACAGTCTCATGGTTAGAACAGACCTTTAGCTCAGCAGGCTAACACAGTCTCATGGTGAGAACAGAACTTTAGCTCAGCAGGCTAACACAGTCTCATGGTGAGAACATACCTTTAGCTCAGCAGGCTAACACAGTCTCATGGTGAGAACTTTAGCTCAGCAGGCTAACACAGTCTCATGGTGAGAACAGACCTTTAGCTCAGCAGGCTAACACAGTCTCATGGTGAGAACAGACCTTTATCTCAGCAGGCTAACACAGTCTCATGGTGAGAACATACCTTTAGCTCAGCAGGCTAACACAGTCTCATGGTGAGAACTTTAGCTCAGCAGGCTAACACAGTCTCATGGTGAGAACAGACCTTTAGCTCAGCAGGCTAACACAGTCTCATGGTGAGAACAGACCTTTATCTCAGCAGGCTAACACAGTCTCATGGTGAGAACAGACCTTTAGCTCAGCAAGCTAACACAGTCTCATGGTTAGAACAGACCTTTAGCTCAGCAAGCTAACACAGTCTCATGGTTAGAACAGACCTTTAGCTCAGCAGGCTAACACAGTCTCATGGTGAGAACAAACCTTTAGCTCAGCAGGCTAACACAGTCTCATGGTGAGAACAGACCTTTATCTCAGCAGGCTAACACAGTCTCATGGTGAGAACAAACCTTTAGCTCAGCAGGCTAACACAGTCTCATGGTGAGAACAGAACTTTAGCTCAGCAGGCTAACGCAGTCTCATGGTGAGAACAGACCTTTAGCTCAGCAAGCTAACACAGTCTCATGGTGAGAACAGACCTTTAGCTCAGCAAGCTAACACAGTCTCATGGTTAGAACAGAACTTTAGCTCAGCAGGCTAACACAGTCTCATGGTGAGAACTTTAGCTCAGCAGGCTAACACAGTCTCATGGTTAGACCTTTAGCTCAGCAGGCTAACACAGTCTCATTGTGAGAACTTTAGCTCAGCAGGCTAACACAGTCTCATGGTGAGAACAGACCTTTAGCTCAGCAGGCTAACACAGTCTCATGGTGAGAACTTTAGCTCAGCAGGCTAACACAGTCTCATGGTTAGAACTTTAGCTCAGCAGGCTAACACAGTCTCATGGTGAGAACAGACCTTTAGCTCAGCAGGCTAACACAGTCTCATGGTTAGAACAGACCTTTAGCTCAGCAGGCTAACACAGTCTCATGGTTAGAACAGACCTTTAGCTCAGCAGGCTAACACAGTCTCATGGTTAGAACAGACCTTTAGCTCAGCAGGCTAACACAGTCTCATGGTTAGAACAGACCTTTAGCTCAGCAGGCTAACACAGTCTCATGGTAAGAACAGACCTTTAGCTCAGCAGGCTAACACAGTCTCATGGTTAGAACTTTAGCTCTGCAGGCTAACACAGTCTCATGGTGAGAACAGACCTTTAGCTCAGCAGGCTAACACAGTCTCATGGTGAGAACAGACCTGAGACTGTGAGTAGAGGGGTGGAGGGGTAGAGACTGGGTGGAGGGGTGGAGACTGGGTGGTGGGGTGGAGACTGGGTGGTGGGGTGGAGACTGGGTGGTGGGGTGGAGACTGGGTGGTGGGGTGGAGACTGGGTGGTGGGGTGGAGGGGTAGAGACTGGGTGGAGGGGTAGAGACTGGGTGGTGGGGTGGAGGGGTAGAGACGGGGTGGAGGGGTAGAGAATGGGTGGTGGGGTGGAGGGGTGAAGACTGGGTGGTGGTGTGGAGACTGGGTGGTGGGGTGGAGACTGGGTGGTGGGGTGGAGACTGGGTGGTGGGGTGGAGGGGTAGAGACTGGGTGGAGGGGTAGAGACTGGGTGGTGGGGTGGAGGGGTAGAGACTGGGTGGTGGGGTGGAGGGGTAGAGACTGGGTGGTGGGGTGGAGACTGGGTGGTGGGGTGGAGACTGGGTGGTGGGGTGGAGGGGTGGAGACTGGGTGGTGGGGTGGAGACTGGGTGGTGGGGTGGAGGGGTGGAGACTGGGTGGTGGGGTGGAGACTGGGTGGAGGGGTGGAGACTGGGTGGTGGGGTGGAGGGGTAGAGACTGGGTGGTGGGGTGGAGGGGTAGAGACTGGGTGGTGGGGTGGAGGGGTAGAGACTGGGTGGAGGGGTGGAGACTGGGTGGTGGGGTGGAGACTGGGTGGTGGGGTGGAGACTGGGTGGTGGGGTGGAGACTGGGTGGTGGGGTGGAGACTGGGTGGTGGGGTGGAGACTGGGTGGAGGGGTGGAGACTGGGTGGAGACTGTGGAGGGCTAGAGA
The DNA here is from genome assembly GCF_964263955.1 of Coregonus lavaretus. Lineage (NCBI taxonomy): Eukaryota > Metazoa > Chordata > Actinopteri > Salmoniformes > Salmonidae > Coregonus > Coregonus lavaretus. The sequence goes on along the minus strand of NW_028160992.1, from coordinate 36,349 downwards.
CTGGGTGGTGGGGTGGAGGGTAGAGACTGGGTGGTGGGGTGGAGACTGGGTGGTGGGGTGGAGGGGTAGAGACTGGGTGGAGGGGTGGAGACTGGGTGGTGGGGTGGAGGGGTAGAGACTGGGTGGAGACTGTGTGGAGGGGTGGAGACTGGGTGGTGGGGTGGAGGGGTAGAGACTGGGTGGTGGGGTGGAGACTGGGTGGTGGGGTGGAGGGGTAGAGACTGGGTGGAGACTGTGTGGAGGGGTGGAGACTGGGTGGAGGGGTGGAGACTGGGTGGTGGGGTGGAGGGGCAGAGACTGTGTGGAGGGGTGGAGACTGGGTGGTGGGGTGGAGGGGTGGAGACTGGGTGCAGGTGTGGACACTAGGTGGAGGGGTGGAGACTTTGTGGTGGGATGATGGGGTAGAGACTGGTGGGGTGGAGGGATTGAGACTGGGTGGTGGGGTGGAGGGGTAGAGACTGGGTGGTGGGGTGGAGGGGTAGAGACTGGGTGGTGGGGTGGAGGGGTAGAGACTGGGTGGTGGGGTGGAGGGGTAGAGACTGGGTGGTGGGGTGGAGGGGTAGAGACTGGGTGGTGGGGTGGAGGGGTAGAGACTGGGTGGTGGGGTGGAGGGGTAGAGACTGGGTGGTGACTGTGTGGAGGGGTGGAGACTGGGTGGTGGGGTGGAGGGGTAGAGACTGGGTGGTGGGGTGGAGGGGTAGAGACTGGGTGGTGACTGTGTGGAGGGGTGGAGACTGGGTGGTGGGGTGGAGGGGTAGAGACTGGGTGGAGGGGTGGAGACTGGGTGGAGGGGTAGAGACTGGGTGGTGGGGTGGAGGGGTAGAGACTGGGTCGAGACTGTGTGGAGGGGTGGGGACTGGGTGGAGGGGTGGAGACTGGGTGGTGTGGTGGAGGGGTAGAGACTGGGTGGAGGGGTAGAGACTGGGTGGAGGGGTGGAGACTGGGTGGAGGGGTAGAGACTAGGTGGAGGGGTGGAGACTGTGGTGGGATGATGGGGTGGAGACTGGGTGGAAGGGTAGAGACTGGGTGGAAGGGTAGAGACTGGGTGGAGGGCTAGAGACTGGGTGGTGGGGTGGAGACTGGGTGGAAGGGTAGAGACTGGGTGGAGGGGTAGAGACTGGGTGGTGGGGTGGAGACTTTGTGGTGGGATGATGGGGTAGAGACTGGGTGGTGGGGTATAGACTGGGTGGAGGGGTAGAGACTGGGTGAGGGGTAGAGACTGGGTGGAGGGCTAGAGACTGGATGGAGGGCTAGAGACTGGGTGGAGGGCTAGAGACTGGATGGAGTGCTAGAGACTGGATGGAGTGCTAGAGACTGGGTGGAGTGCTACAGACTGGGTGCAGGTATAGAGACTGGGTGGAGGGGTAGAGACTGGGTGGAGTGCTAGAGACTGGGTGGAGTGCTAGAGACTGGGTGGAGTGCTAGAGACTGGATGGAGTGCTAGAGACTGGATGGAGTGCTAGAGACTGGATGGAGTGCTAGAGACTGGGTGGAGTGCTAGAGACTGGATGGAGTGCTAGAGACTGGATGGAGTGCTAGAGACTGGATGGAGTGCTAGAGACTGGATGGAGTGCTAGAGACTGGATGGAGTGCTAGAGACTGGGTGGAGTGCTAGAGACTGGGTGGAGTGCTAGAGACTGGATGGAGTGCTAGAGACTGGATGGAGTGCTAGAGACTGGATGAAGGGTTACAGACTGGGTGCAGGTATAGAGACTGTGTAGAGGGGTAGAGACTGGGTGGAGTGCTAGAGACTGGAGGAAGGGTTACAGACTGGGTGCAGGTATAGAGACTGTGTAGAGGGGTAGAGACTGGATGGAGTGCTAGAGACTGGGTGGAGTGCTAGAGACTGGATGGAGGGTTACAGACTGGGTGCAGGTATAGAGACTGTGTAGAGGGGTAGAGACTGTGGTGGGGTAGAGACTGTGGTGGGGTGCAGGTATAGAGACTGTGTAGAGGGGTAGAGACTGGGTGGAGTGCTAGAGACTGGATGAAGGGTTACAGACTGGGTGCAGGTATAGAGACTGTGTAGAGGGGTAGAGACTGTGGTGGGGTAGAGACTGTGGTGGGGTGCAGGTATAGAGACTGTGTAGAGGGGTAGAGACTGTGTGGTGGGGTAGAGACTGTGGTGGGGTGCAGGTATAGAGACTGTGTAGAGGGGTAGAGACTGTGGTGGGGTGCAGGTATAGAGACTGTGTAGAGGGGTAGAGACTGTGGTGAGGTGCAGGTATAGAGACTGTGTAGAGGGGTAGAGACTGTGTAGTGGGGTGCAGGTATAGAGACTGTGGTGGGGTAGAGACTGTGTAGAGGGGTAGAGACTGTGTGGTGGGGTGCAGGTATAGAGACTGTGTGGAGGGGTAGAGACTTTGTAGAGGGGTAGAGACTGTGGTGGGGTGCAGGTATAGAGACTGTGTGGAGGGGTAGAGACTGTGGTGGGGTGCAGGTATAGAGACTGTTTAGAGGGGTAGAGACTGTGTAGAGGGGTAGAGACTGTGGTGGGGTGCAGGTATAGAGACTGTGTGGAGGGGTAGAGACTGTGTAGAGGGGTAGAGACTGTGTGGTGGGGTGCAGGTATAGAGACTGTGTAGAGGGGTAGAGACTGTGTAGTGGGGTAGAGACTGTGTGGTGGGGTGCAGGTATAGAGACTGTGTAGAGGGGTAGAGACTGTGGTGGGGTGCAGGTATAGAGACTGTGTGGAGGGGTAGAGACTGTGGTGGGGTGCAGGTATAGAGACTGTGTAGAGGGGTAGAGACTGTGTAGATGGGTAGAGACTGGTGGGGTGCAGGTATAGAGACTGTGTGGAGGGGTAGAGACTGTGGTGGGGTGCAGGTATAGAGACTGTGTAGAGGGGTAGAGACTGTGTAGAGGGGTAGAGACTGTGGTGGGGTGCAGGTATAGAGACTGTGTGGAGGGGTAGAGACTGTGGTGGGGTGCAGGTATAGAGACTGTGTGGTGGGGTGCAGGTATAGAGACTGTGTGGTGGGGTGCAGGTATAGAGACTGTGTGGTGGGGTAGAGACTGTGGTGGGGTGCAGGTGTAGAGACTGTGTAGAGGGGTAGAGACTGTGTAGAGGGGTAGAGACTGTGGTGGGGTGCAGGTATAGAGACTGTGTGGAGGGGTAGAGACTGTGGTGGGGTGCAGGTATAGAGACTGTGTGGTGGGGTGCAGGTATAGAGACTGTGTGGTGGGGTAGAGACTGTGGTGGGGTGCAGGTATAGAGACTGTGGTGGGGTAGAGACTGTGGTGGGGTGCAGGTATAGAGACTGTGTAGAGGGGTAGAGACTGTGGTGGGGTGCAGGTATAGAGACTGTGTAGAGGGGTAGAGACTGTGGTGGGGTAGAGACTGTGGTGGGGTGCAGGTATAGAGACTGTGTGGAGGGGTAGAGACTGTGTAGTGGGGTGCAGGTATAGAGACTGTGGTGGGGTAGAGACTGTGTAGAGGGGTAGAGACTGTGTAGAGGGGTAGAGACTGTGGTGGGGTGCAGGTATAGAGACTGTGTGGAGGGGTAGAGACTGTGGTGGGGTGCAGGTATAGAGACTGTGTGGTGGGGTGCAGGTATAGAGACTGTGTGGTGGGGTAGAGACTGTGGTGGGGTGCAGGTATAGAGACTGTTGTGGAGTAGAGACTGTGGTGGGGTGCAGGTATAGAGACTGTGTAGAGGGGTAGAGACTGTGGTGGGGTGCAGGTATAGAGACTGTGTAGAGGGGTAGAGACTGGGTGGTGGGGTAGAGACTGTGGTGGGGTGCAGGTATAGAGACTGTGTAGAGGGGTAGAGACTGTGTGGTGGGGTGGAGGTGTAGAGACTGTGGTGGGGTAGAGACTGTGTAGAGGGGTAGAGACTGTGTAGAGGGGTAGAGACTGTGTGGTGGGGTGGAGGTGTAGAGACTGGTGGGGTAGAGACTGTGTAGAGGGGTAGAGACTGTGTAGAGGGGTAGAGACTGTGTGGTGGGGTGGAGGTGTAGAGACTGTGGTGGGGTAGAGACTGTGTAGAGGGGTAGAGACTGTGTGGTGGGGTGGAGGTGTAGAGACTGTGGTGGGGTAGAGACTGTGTAGAGGGGTAGAGACTGTGTAGAGGGGTAGAGACTGTGTAGTGGGGTAGAGACTGTGTAGTGGGGTAGAGACTGTGTAGTGGGGTGCAGGTATAGAGACTGTGTAGTGGGGTAGAGACTGTGTGGTGGGGTGCAGGTATAGAGACTGTGTAGTGGGGTAGAGACTGTGTGGTGGGGTGCAGGTATAGAGACTGTGTAGAGGGGTAGAGACTATGTAGAGGGGTAGAGACTGTGTAGTGGGGTAGAGACTGTGTAGTGGGGTGCAGGTATAGAGACTGTGTAGTGGGGTAGAGACTGTGTGGTGGGGTGCAGGTATAGAGACTGTGTAGTGGGGTAGAGACTGTGTGGTGGGGTGCAGGTATAGAGACTGTGTAGAGGGGTAGAGACTGTGTGGTGGGATAGAGACTGTGTAGTGGGGTAGAGACTGTGGTGGGGTGCAGGTATAGAGACTGTGTGGTGGGGTAGAGACTGTGGTGGGGTGCAGGTATAGAGACTGTGTGGTGGGGTAGAGACTGTGGTGGGGTGCAGGTATAGAGACTGTGTAGTGGGGTAGAGACTGTGGTGGGGTGCAGGTATAGAGACTGTGTAGAGGGGTAGAGACTGTGGTGGGGTGCAGGTATAGAGACTGTGTAGTGGGGTAGAGACTGTGTGGTGGGGTGGAGGTGTAGAGACTGTGGTGGGGTGCAGGTATAGAGACTGTGTAGTGGGGTAGCGACTGTGTAGTGGGGTAGAGACTGGTGGGGTGCAGGTATAGAGACTGTGTAGAGGGGTAGAGACTGTGGTGGGGTGGAGGTGTAGAGACTGTGGTGGGGTAGAGACTGTGTAGAGGGGTAGAGACTGTGTAGTGGGGTAGAGACTGTGTGGTGGGGTGCAGGTATAGAGACTGTGTAGAGGGGTAGAGACTGGGTGGTGGGGTAGAGACTGTGGTGGGGTGCAAGTATAGAGACTGTTTAGAGGGGTAGAGACTGTGGTGGGGTGCAGGTATAGAGACTGTGTAGTGGGGTAGAGACTGTGTGGAGGTGTAGAGACTGTGTAGAGGGGTAGAGACTGTGTAGAGGGGTAGAGACTGGGTGGGGTGCAGGTATAGAGACTGTGTAGAGGGGTAGAGACTGTGTAGAGGGGTAGAGACTGGGTGGGGTGCAGGTATAGAGACTGTGTAGAGGGGTAGAGACTGTGTGGTGGGGTGCAGGTATAGAGACTGTGTAGAGGGGTAGAGACTGGGTGGGGTGCAGGTATAGAGACTTTGTGGTGGGGTGGAGGTGTAGAGACTGTGTAGAGGGGTAGAGACTGGGTGGGGTGCAGGTATAGAGACTGTGTGGAGGGGTAGAGACTGGGTGGTGGGGTGCAGGTATAGAGACTGTGTAGTGGGGTAGAGACTGTGGTGGGGTGCAGGTATAGAGACTGTGTAGTTGGGTAGAGACTGTGTAGTGGGGTAGAGACTGTGTGGTGGGGTGGAGGTGTAGAGACTGTGTAGAGGGGTAGAGACTGTGGTGGGGTGCAGGTATAGAGACTGTGGTGGGGTAGAGACTGTGTAGTGGGGTGCAGGTGTAGAGACTGTGTAGAGGGGTAGAGACTGTGGTGGGGTGCAGGTATAGAGACTGTGGTGGGGTAGAGACTGTGGTGGGGTGCAGGTATAGAGACTGTGTAGAGGGGTAGAGACTGTGTAGAGGGGTAGAGACTGTGTGGTGGGGTGCAGGTATAGAGACTGTGTGGTGGGGTAGAGACTGTGGTGGGGTGCAGGTGTAGAGACTGTGTAGAGGGGTAGAGACTGTGTAGAGGGGTAGAGACTGTGGTGGGGTGCAGGTATAGAGACTGTGTGGAGGGGTAGAGACTGTGGTGGGGTGCAGGTATAGAGACTGTGTGGTGGGGTGCAGGTATAGAGACTGTGTGGTGGGGTAGAGACTGTGGTGGGGTGCAGGTATAGAGACTGTGGTGGGGTAGAGACTGTGGTGGGGTGCAGGTATAGAGACTGTGTAGAGGGGTAGAGACTGTGTGGTGGGGTGGAGGTGTAGAGACTGTGGTGGGGTAGAGACTGTGTGGAGGGGTAGAGACTGGGTGGTGGGGTGCAGGTATAGAGACTGTGTAGTGGGGTAGAGACTGTGGTGGGGTGCAGGTATAGAGACTGTGTAGTGGGGTAGAGACTGTGTAGTGGGGTAGAGACTGTGTGGTGGGGTGGAGGTGTAGAGACTGTGTAGAGGGGTAGAGACTGTGGTGGGGTGCAGGTATAATAATAATTATATTATAATAATTATATTATAATTATAATTAGTCATTTAGCAGACGCTCTTATCCAGAGCGACTTACAGGAGCAATTAGGGTTAAGTGCCTTGCTCAAGGGCACATCGACAGATTTTTCACCTAGTCGGCTCGGGGATTAGAACCAGCGACCTTTCGGTTACTGGCACAACGCTCTTAACCACTAAGCTACCTGCCGCCCGTGCAGGTATAGAGACTGTGGTGGGGTAGAGACTGTGTAGTGGGGTGCAGGTGTAGAGACTGTGTAGAGGGGTAGAGACTGTGGTGGGGTGCAGGTATAGAGACTGTGGTGGGGTAGAGACTGTGGTGGGGTGCAGGTATAGAGACTGTGTAGAGGGGTAGAGACTGTGTAGAGGGGTAGAGACTGTGTGGTGGGGTGCAGGTATAGAGACTGTGTGGTGGGGTAGAGACTGTGGTGGGGTGCAGGTGTAGAGACTGTGTAGAGGGGTAGAGACTGTGTAGAGGGGTAGAGACTGTGGTGGGGTGCAGGTATAGAGACTGTGTGGAGGGGTAGAGACTGTGGTGGGGTGCAGGTATAGAGACTGTGTGGTGGGGTGCAGGTATAGAGACTGTGTGGTGGGGTAGAGACTGTGGTGGGGTGCAGGTATAGAGACTGTGGTGGGGTAGAGACTGTGGTGGGGTGCAGGTATAGAGACTGTGTAGAGGGGTAGAGACTGTGGTGGGGTGCAGGTATAGAGACTGTGTAGAGGGGTAGAGACTGTGGTGGGGTGCAGGTATAGAGACTGTGTGGAGGGGTAGAGACTGTGTAGTGGGGTGCAGGTATAGAGACTGTGGTGGGGTAGAGACTGTGTAGAGGGGTAGAGACTGTGTAGAGGGGTAGAGACTGTGGTGGGGTGCAGGTATAGAGACTGTGGTGGGGTAGAGACTGTGTAGTGGGGTGCAGGTGTAGAGACTGTGTAGAGGGGTAGAGACTGTGGTGGGGTGCAGGTATAGAGACTGTGGTGGGGTAGAGACTGTGGTGGGGTGCAGGTATAGAGACTGTGTAGAGGGGTAGAGACTGTGTAGAGGGGTAGAGACTGTGTGGTGGGGTGCAGGTATAGAGACTGTGTGGTGGGGTAGAGACTGTGGTGGGGTGCAGGTGTAGAGACTGTGTAGAGGGGTAGAGACTGTGTAGAGGGGTAGAGACTGTGGTGGGGTGCAGGTATAGAGACTGTGTGGAGGGGTAGAGACTGTGGTGGGGTGCAGGTATAGAGACTGTGTGGTGGGGTGCAGGTATAGAGACTGTGTGGTGGGGTAGAGACTGTGGTGGGGTGCAGGTATAGAGACTGTGGTGGGGTAGAGACTGTGGTGGGGTGCAGGTATAGAGACTGTGTAGAGGGGTAGAGACTGTGGTGGGGTGCAGGTATAGAGACTGTGTAGAGGGGTAGAGACTGTGGTGGGGTGTAGGTATAGAGACTGTGTGGAGGGGTAGAGACTGTGTAGTGGGGTGCAGGTATAGAGACTGTGGTGGGGTAGAGACTGTGTAGAGGGGTAGAGACTGTGTAGAGGGGTAGAGACTGTGGTGGGGTGCAGGTATAGAGACTGTGGTGGGGTAGAGACTGTGTAGTGGGGTGCAGGTGTAGAGACTGTGTAGAGGGGTAGAGACTGTGGTGGGGTGCAGGTATAGAGACTGTGGTGGGGTAGAGACTGTGGTGGGGTGCAGGTATAGAGACTGTGTAGAGGGGTAGAGACTGTGTAGAGGGGTAGAGACTGTGTGGTGGGGTGCAGGTATAGAGACTGTGTGGTGGGGTAGAGACTGTGGTGGGGTGCAGGTGTAGAGACTGTGTAGAGGGGTAGAGACTGTGTAGAGGGGTAGAGACTGTGGTGGGGTGCAGGTATAGAGACTGTGTGGAGGGGTAGAGACTGTGGTGGGGTGCAGGTATAGAGACTGTGTGGTGGGGTGCAGGTATAGAGACTGTGTGGTGGGGTATAGAATGTGGTGGGGTGCAGGTATAGAGACTCTGGTGGGGTAGAGACTGTGGTGGGGTGCAGGTATAGAGACTGTGTAGAGGGGTAGAGACTGTGGTGGGGTGCAGGTATGGAGACTGTGTAGAGGGGTAGAGACTGTGGTGGGGTAGAGACTGTGGTGGGGTGCAGGTATAGAGACTGTGTGGAGGGGTAGAGACTGTGTAGTGGGGTGCAGGTATAGAGACTGTGGTGGGGTAGAGACTGTGTAGAGGGGTAGAGACTGTGTAGAGGGGTAGAGACTGTGGTGGGGTGCAGGTATAGAGACTGTGTGGAGGGGTAGAGACTGTGGTGGGGTGCAGGTATAGAGACTGTGTGGTTGGGTGCAGGTATAGAGACTGTGTGGTGGGGTAGAGACTGTGGTGGGGTGCAGGTATAGAGACTGTGGTGGAGTAGAGACTGTGGTGGGGTGCAGGTATAGAGACTGTGTAGAGGGGTAGAGACTGTGGTGGGGTGCAGGTATAGAGACTGTGTAGAGGGGTAGAGACTGGGTGGTGGGGTAGAGACTGTGGTGGGGTGCAGGTATAGAGACTGTGTAGAGGGGTAGAGACTGTGTGGTGGGGTGGAGGTGTAGAGACTGTGGTGGGGTAGAGACTGTGTAGAGGGGTAGAGACTGTGTAGAGGGGTAGAGACTGTGTGGTGGGGTGCAGGTGTAGAGACTGTGTAGAGGGGTAGAGACTGTGGTGGGGTGCAGGTATAGAGACTGTGGTGGGGTAGAGACTGTGGTGGGGTGCAGGTATAGAGACTGTGTAGAGGGGTAGAGACTGTGTAGAGGGGTAGAGACTGTGTGGTGGGGTGCAGGTATAGAGACTGTGTGGTGGGGTAGAGACTGTGGTGGGGTGCAGGTGTAGAGACTGTGTAGAGGGGTAGAGACTGTGTAGAAGGGGAGAGACTGTGGTGGGGTGCAGGTATAGAGACTGTGTGGAGGGGTAGAGACTGTGGTGGGGTGCAGGTATAGAGACTGTGTGGTGGGGTGCAGGTATAGAGACTGTGTGGTGGGGTAGAGACTGTGGTGGGGTGCAGGTATAGAGACTGTGGTGGGGTAGAGACTGTGGTGGGGTGCAGGTATAGAGACTGTGTAGAGGGGTAGAGACTGTGGTGGGGTGCAGGTATGGAGACTGTGTAGAGGGGTAGAGACTGTGGTGGGGTAGAGACTGTGGTGGGGTGCAGGTATAGAGACTGTGTGGAGGGGTAGAGACTGTGTAGTGGGGTGCAGGTATAGAGACTGTGGTGGGGTAGAGACTGTGTAGAGGGGTAGAGACTGTGGTGGGGTGCAGGTATAGAGACTGTGTGGAGGGGTAGAGACTGTGGTGGGGTGCAGGTATAGAGACTGTGTGGTTGGGTGCAGGTATAGAGACTGTGTGGTGGGGTAGAGACTGTGGTGGGGTGCAGGTATAGAGACTGTGGTGGAGTAGAGACTGTGGTGGGGTGCAGGTATAGAGACTGTGTAGAGGGGTAGAGACTGTGGTGGGGTGCAGGTATAGAGACTGTGTAGAGGGGTAGAGTCTGGGTGGTGGGGTAGAGACTGTGGTGGGGTAGAGACTGTGTAGAGGGGTAGAGACTGTGGTGGGGTAGAGACTGTGTAGAGGGGTAGAGACTGTGTGGTGGGGTAGAGACTGTGGTGGGGTAGAGACTGTGTAGAGGGGTAGAGACTGTGGTGGGGTGCAGGTATAGAGACTGTGTAGAGGGGTAGAGACTGGGTGGTGGGGTAGAGACTGTGGTGGGGTGCAGGTATAGAGACTGTGTAGAGGGGTAAAGACTGTGTGGTGGGGTGGAGGTGTAGAGACTGTGGTGGGGTAGAGACTGTGTAGAGGGGTAGAGACTGTGTAGAGGGGTAGAGACTGTGTGGTGGGGTGGAGGTGTAGAGACTGTGGTGGGGTAGAGACTGTGTAGAGGGGTAGAGACTGTGTAGAGGGGTAGAGACTGTGTGGTGGGGTGGAGGTGTAGAGACTGTGTAGAGGGGTAGAGACTGTGTAGAGGGGTAGAGACTGTGTAGAGGGGTAGAGACTGTGTAGTGGGGTAGAGACTGTGTAGTGGGGTAGAGACTGTGTAGTGGGGTGCAGGTATAGAGACTGTGTAGTGGGGTAGAGACTGTGTGGTGGGGTGCAGGTATAGAGACTGTGTAGTGGGGTAGAGACTGTGTGGTGGGGTGCAGGTATAGAGACTGTGTGGTGGGGTGCAGGTATAGAGACTGTGTAGAGGGGTAGAGACTGGGTGGTGGGGTAGAGACTGTGTGGTGGGGTAGAGACTGTGGTGGGGTGCAGGTATAGAGACTGTGTGGTGGGTTAGAGACTGTGGTGGGGTGCAGGTATAGAGACTGTGTAGTGGGGTAGAGACTGTGGTGGGGTGCAGGTATAGAGACTGTGGTGGGGTGCAGGTATAGAGACTGTGTAGTGGGGTAAAGACTGTGTGGTGGGGTGGAGGTGTAGAGACTGTGGTGGGGTGCAGGTATAGAGACTGTGTAGTGGGGTAGAGACTGTGTAGTGGGGTAGAGACTGTGGTGGGGTGCAGGTATAGAGACTGTGTAGAGGGGTAGAGACTGTGTGGTGGGGTGGAGGTGTAGAGACTGTGGTGGGGTAGAGACTGTGTAGAGGGGTAGAGACTGTGTAGAGGGGTAGAGACTGTGTAGTGGGGTAGAGACTGTGTGGTGGGGTGCAGGTATAGAGACTGTGTATAGGGGTAGATACTGGGTGGTGGGGTAGAGACTGTGGTGGGGTGCAGGTATAGAGACTGTTTAGAGGGGTAGAGACTGTGGTGGGGTGCAGGTATAGAGACTGTGTAGTGGGGTAGAGACTGTGTGGAGGTGTAGAGACTGTGTAGAGGGGTAGAGACTGTGTAGAGGGGTAGAGACTGGGTGGGGTGCAGGTATAGAGACTGTGTAGAGGGGTAGAGACTGTGTAGAGGGGTAGAGACTGGGTGGGGTGCAGGTATAGAGACTGTTTAGAGGGGTAGAGACTGTGTGGTGGGGTGGAGGTGTAGAGACTGTGTGGTGGGGTAGAGACTGTGTGGAGGGGTAGAGACTGGGTGGTGGGGTGCAGGTATAGAGACTGTGTAGTGGGGTAGAGACTGTGGTGGGGTGCAGGTATAGAGACTGTGTAGTGGGGTAGAGACTGTGTAGTGGGGTAGAGACTGTGTGGTGGGGTGGAGGTGTAGAGACTGTGTAGAGGGGTAGAGACTGTGGTGGGGTGCAGGTATAGAGACTGTGGTGGGGTAGAGACTGTGTAGTGGGGTGCAGGTGTAGAGACTGTGTAGAGGGGTAGAGACTGTGGTGGGGTGCAGGTATAGAGACTGTGGTGGGGTAGAGACTGTGGTGGGGTGCAGGTGTAGAGACTGTGGTGGGGTAGAGACTGTGTAGTGGGGTGCAGGTGTAGAGACTGTGTAGAGGGGTAGAGACTGTGTAGAGGGGTAGAGACTGTGTGGTGGGGTGCAGGTATAGAGACTGTGGTGGGGTAGAGACTGTGTAGTGGGGTGCAGGTGTAGAGACTGTGGTGGGGTGCAGGTGTAGAGACTGTGTAGAGGGGTAGAGACTGTGTGGTGGGGTAGAGACTGTGGTGGGGTGCAGGTGTAGAGACTGTGGTGGGGTGCAGGTGTAGAGACTGTGGTGGGGTGCAGGTGTAGAGACTGTGTAGAGGGGTAGAGACTGTGTAGTGGGGTAGAGACTGTGTAGTGGGGTGCAGGTATAGAGACTGTGTAGAGGGGTAGAGACTGTGGTGGGGTGCAGGTATAGAGACTGTGTAGAGGGGTAGAGACTGTGTAGAGGGGTAGAGACTGGGTGGGGTGCAGGTATAGAGACTGTGTGGAGGGGTGGAGGTGTAGAGACTGTGGTGGGGTGCATGTATAGAGACTGTGTAGAGGGGTAGAGACTGTGTAGAGGGGTAGAGACTGTGTGGTGGGGTGCAGGTATAGAGACTGTGGTGGGGTAGAGACTGTGTAGTGGGGTGCAGGTGTAGAGACTGTGGTGGGATAGAGACTGTGGTGGGGTGCAGGTATAGAGACTGTGTAGAGGGGTAGAGACTGTGTAGTGGGGTAGAGACTGTGGTGGGGTGCAGGTATAGAGACTGTGTGGAGGGGTAGAGACTGTGGTGGGGTGAAGGTATAGAGACTGTGTAGAGGGGTAGAGACTGTGTAGTGGGGTGCAGGTATAGAGACTGTGTAGAGGGGTAGAGACTGTGGTGGGGTGCAGGTATAGAGACTGTGTGGAGGGGTAGAGACTGTGGTGGGGTGCAGGTATAGAGACTGTGTAGAGGGGTAGAGACTGTGGGGTGCAGGTATAGAGACTGTGTAGAGGGGTAGAGACTGTGTGGTGGGGTGCAGGTATAGAGACTGTGTGGAGGGGTAGAGACTGTGTAGTGGGGTAGAGACTGTGGTGGGGTGCAGGTATAGAGACTGTAGTGGGGTAGAGACTGTGGTGGGGTGCAGGTATAGAGACTGTGTAGAGGGGTAGAGACTGTGGTGGGGTGCAGGTATAGAGACTGTGTAGAGGGGTAGAGACTGTGTAGAGGGGTAGAGACTGTGTGGTGGGGTAGAGAATGTGTAGAGGGGTAGAGACTGTGTAGAGGGGTAGAGACTGTGTGGTGGGGTAGAGACTGTGGTGGGGTGCAGGTATAGAGACTGTGTAGAGGGGTAGAGACTGTGGTGGGGTGCAGGTATAGAGACTGTGTAGAGGGGTAGAGACTGTGGTGGGGTGCAGGTATAGAGACTGTGTAGAGGGGTAGAGACTGTGTAGTGGGGTAGAGACTGTGGTGGGGTGCAGGTATAGAGACTGTGTGGAGGGGTAGAGACTGTGGTGGGGTGCAGGTATAGAGACTGTGTAGAGGGGTAGAGACTGTGGTGGGGTGCAGGTATAGAGACTGTGGTGGGGTAGAGACTGTGGTGGGGTGCAGGTATAGAGACCGTGTAGAGGGGTAGAGACTGTGTGGAGGGGTAGAGACTGTGGTGGGGTGCAGGTATAGAGACTGTGGTGGGGTAGAGACTGTGGTGGGGTGCAGGTATAGAGACTGTGTAGTGGGGTAGAGACTGTGGTGGGGTGCAGGTATAGAGACTGTGTAGAGGGGTAGAGACTGTGGTGGGGTGCAGGTATAGAGACTGTGTAGAGGGGTAGAGACTGTGTAGAGGGGTAGAGACTGTGGTGGGGTGCAGGTATAGAGACTGTGTAGAGGGGTAGAGACTGTGGTGGGGTGCAGGTATAGAGACTGTGTAGAGGGGTAGAGACTGTGGTGGGGTGCAGGTATAGAGACTGTGTAGAGGGGTAGAGACTGTGTAGTGGGGTAGAGACTGTGGTGGGGTGCAGGTATAGAGACTGTGTGGAGGGGTAGAGACTGTGGTGGGGTGCAGGTATAGAGACTGTGTAGAGGGGTAGAGACTGTGGTGGGGTGCAGGTATAGAGACTGTGGTGGGGTAGAGACTGTGGTGGGGTGCAGGTATAGAGACTGTGTAGAGGGGTAGAGACTGTGTGGAGGGGTAGAGACTGTGGTGGGGTGCAGGTATAGAGACTGTGGTGGGGTGCAGGTATAGAGACTGTGTGGAGGGGTAGAGACTGTGGTGGGGTGCAGGTATAGAGACTGTGTAGAGGGGTAGAGACTGTGTAGAGGGGTAGAGACTGTGGTGGGGTGGAGGTATAGAGACTGTGTAGAGGGGTAGAGACTGTGGTGGGGTGCAGGTATAGAGACTGTGTAGAGGGGTAGAGACTGTGTAGAGGGGTAGAGACTGTGGTGGGGTGCAGGTATAGAGACTGTGTAGAGGGGTAGAGACTGTGGTGGGGTGCAGGTATAGAGACTGTGTAGAGGGGTAGAGACTGTGTAGTGGGGTAGAGACTGTGGTGGGGTGCAGGTATAGAGACTGTGTGGAGGGGTAGAGACTGTGGTGGGGTGCAGGTATAGAGACTGTGTAGAGGGGTAGAGACTGTGGTGGGGTGCAGGTATAGAGACTGTGGTGGGGTAGAGACTGTGGTGGGGTGCAGGTATAGAGACCGTGTAGAGGGGTAGAGACTGTGTGGAGGGGTAGAGACTGTGGTGGGGTGCAGGTATAGAGACTGTGGTGGGGTAGAGACTGTGGTGGGGTGCAGGTATAGAGACTGTGTAGTGGGGTAGAGACTGTGGTGGGGTGCAGGTATAGAGACTGTGTAGAGGGGTAGAGACTGTGGTGGGGTGCAGGTATAGAGACTGTGTAGAGGGGTAGAGACTGTGTAGAGGGGTAGAGACTGTGGTGGGGTGCAGGTATAGAGACTGTGTAGAGGGGTAGAGACTGTGGTGGGGTGCAGGTATAGAGACTGTAGAGGGGTAGAGACTGTGGTGGGGTGCAGGTATAGAGACTGTGTAGAGGGGTAGAGACTGTGTAGTGGGGTAGAGACTGTGGTGGGGTGCAGGTATAGAGACTGTGTGGAGGGGTAGAGACTGTGGTGGGGTGCAGGTATAGAGACTGTGTAGAGGGGTAGAGACTGTGGTGGGGTGCAGGTATAGAGACTGTGGTGGGGTAGAGACTGTGGTGGGGTGCAGGTATAGAGACTGTGTAGAGGGGTAGAGACTGTGTGGAGGGGTAGAGACTGTGGTGGGGTGCAGGTATAGAGACTGTGGTGGGGTGCAGGTATAGAGACTGTGTGGAGGGGTAGAGACTGTGGTGGGGTGCAGGTATAGAGACTGTGTAGAGGGGTAGAGACTGTGTAGAGGGGTAGAGACTGTGGTGGGGTGGAGGTGTAGAGACTGTGGTGGGGTAGAGACTGTGTAGTGGGGTGCAGGTGTAGAGACTGTGGTGGGATAGAGACTGTGGTGGGGTGCAGGTATAGAGACTGTGTAGAGGGGTAGAGACTGTGTAGTGGGGTAGAGACTGTGGTGGGGTGCAGGTATAGAGACTGTGTGGAGGGGTAGAGACTGTGGTGGGGTGAAGGTATAGAGACTGTGTAGAGGGGTAGAGACTGTGTAGTGGGGTGCAGGTATAGAGACTGTGTAGAGGGGTAGAGACTGTGGTGGGGTGCAGGTATAGAGACTGTGTGGAGGGGTAGAGACTGTGGTGGGGTGCAGGTATAGAGACTGTGTAGAGGGGTAGAGACTGTGTAGAGGGGTAGAGACTGGGTGGGGTGCAGGTATAGAGACTGTGTGGAGGGGTGGAGGTGTAGAGACTGTGGTGGGGTGCATGTATAGAGACTGTGTAGAGGGGTAGAGACTGTGTAGAGGGGTAGAGACTGTGTGGTGGGGTGCAGGTATAGAGACTGTGGTGGGGTAGAGACTGTGTAGTGGGGTGCAGGTGTAGAGACTGTGGTGGGATAGAGACTGTGGTGGGGTGCAGGTATAGAGACTGTGTAGAGGGGTAGAGACTGTGTAGTGGGGTAGAGACTGTGGTGGGGTGCAGGTATAGAGACTGTGTGGAGGGGTAGAGACTGTGGTGGGGTGAAGGTATAGAGACTGTGTAGAGGGGTAGAGACTGTGTAGTGGGGTGCAGGTATAGAGACTGTGTAGAGGGGTAGAGACTGTGGTGGGGTGCAGGTATAGAGACTGTGTGGAGGGGTAGAGACTGTGGTGGGGTGCAGGTATAGAGACTGTGTAGAGGGGTAGAGACTGTGGGGTGCAGGTATAGAGACTGTGTAGAGGGGTAGAGACTGTGTGGTGGGGTGCAGGTATAGAGACTGTGTGGAGGGGTAGAGACTGTGTAGTGGGGTAGAGACTGTGGTGGGGTGCAGGTATAGAGACTGTAGTGGGGTAGAGACTGTGGTGGGGTGCAGGTATAGAGACTGTGTAGAGGGGTAGAGACTGTGGTGGGGTGCAGGTATAGAGACTGTGTAGAGGGGTAGAGACTGTAGAGGGGTAGAGACTGTGTGGTGGGGTAGAGACTGTGTAGAGGGGTAGAGACTGTGTAGAGGGGTAGAGACTGTGTGGTGGGGTAGAGACTGTGGTGGGGTGCAGGTATAGAGACTGTGTAGAGGGGTAGAGACTGTGGTGGGGTGCAGGTATAGAGACTGTGTAGAGGGGTAGAGACTGTGGTGGGGTGCAGGTATAGAGACTGTGTAGAGGGGTAGAGACTGTGTAGTGGGGTAGAGACTGTGGTGGGGTGCAGGTATAGAGACTGTGTGGAGGGGTAGAGACTGTGGTGGGGTGCAGGTATAGAGACTGTGTAGAGGGGTAGAGACTGTGGTGGGGTGCAGGTATAGAGACTGTGGTGGGGTAGAGACTGTGGTGGGGTGCAGGTATAGAGACCGTGTAGAGGGGTAGAGACTGTGTGGAGGGGTAGAGACTGTGGTGGGGTGCAGGTATAGAGACTGTGGTGGGGTAGAGACTGTGGTGGGGTGCAGGTATAGAGACTGTGTAGTGGGGTAGAGACTGTGGTGGGGTGCAGGTATAGAGACTGTGTAGAGGGGTAGAGACTGTGGTGGGGTGCAGGTATAGAGACTGTGTAGAGGGGTAGAGACTGTGTAGAGGGGTAGAGACTGTGGTGGGGTGCAGGTATAGAGACTGTGTAGAGGGGTAGAGACTGTGGTGGGGTGCAGGTATAGAGACTGTGTAGAGGGGTAGAGACTGTGTAGTGGGGTAGAGACTGTGGTGGGGTGCAGGTATAGAGACTGTGTGGAGGGGTAGAGACTGTGGTGGGGTGCAGGTATAGAGACTGTGTAGAGGGGTAGAGACTGTGGTGGGGTGCAGGTATAGAGACTGTGGTGGGGTAGAGACTGTGGTGGGGTGCAGGTATAGAGACCGTGTAGAGGGGTAGAGACTGTGTGGAGGGGTAGAGACTGTGGTGGGGTGCAGGTATAGAGACTGTGGTGGGGTAGAGACTGTGGTGGGGTGCAGGTATAGAGACTGTGTAGTGGGGTAGAGACTGTGGTGGGGTGCAGGTATAGAGACTGTGTAGAGGGGTAGAGACTGTGGTGGGGTGCAGGTATAGAGACTGTGTAGAGGGGTAGAGACTGTGTAGAGGGGTAGAGACTGTGGTGGGGTGCAGGTATAGAGACTGTGTAGAGGGGTAGAGACTGTGGTGGGGTGCAGGTATAGAGACTGTAGAGGGGTAGAGACTGTGGTGGGGTGCAGGTATAGAGACTGTGTAGAGGGGTAGAGACTGTGTAGTGGGGTAGAGACTGTGGTGGGGTGCAGGTATAGAGACTGTGTGGAGGGGTAGAGACTGTGGTGGGGTGCAGGTATAGAGACTGTGTAGAGGGGTAGAGACTGTGGTGGGGTGCAGGTATAGAGACTGTGGTGGGGTAGAGACTGTGGTGGGGTGCAGGTATAGAGACTGTGTAGAGGGGTAGAGACTGTGTGGAGGGGTAGAGACTGTGGTGGGGTGCAGGTATAGAGACTGTGGTGGGGTGCAGGTATAGAGACTGTGTGGAGGGGTAGAGACTGTGGTGGGGTGCAGGTATAGAGACTGTGTAGAGGGGTAGAGACTGTGTAGAGGGGTAGAGACTGTGGTGGGGTGGAGGTGTAGAGACTGTGGTGGGGTAGAGACTGTGTAGTGGGGTGCAGGTGTAGAGACTGTGGTGGGATAGAGACTGTGGTGGGGTGCAGGTATAGAGACTGTGTAGAGGGGTAGAGACTGTGTAGTGGGGTAGAGACTGTGGTGGGGTGCAGGTATAGAGACTGTGTGGAGGGGTAGAGACTGTGGTGGGGTGAAGGTATAGAGACTGTGTAGAGGGGTAGAGACTGTGTAGTGGGGTGCAGGTATAGAGACTGTGTAGAGGGGTAGAGACTGTGGTGGGGTGCAGGTATAGAGACTGTGTGGAGGGGTAGAGACTGTGGTGGGGTGCAGGTATAGAGACTGTAGAGGGGTAGAGACTGTGTAGAGGGGTAGAGACTGGGTGGGGTGCAGGTATAGAGACTGTGTGGAGGGGTGGAGGTGTAGAGACTGTGGTGGGGTGCATGTATAGAGACTGTGTAGAGGGGTAGAGACTGTGTAGAGGGGTAGAGACTGTGTGGTGGGGTGCAGGTATAGAGACTGTGGTGGGGTAGAGACTGTGTAGTGGGGTGCAGGTGTAGAGACTGTGGTGGGATAGAGACTGTGGTGGGGTGCAGGTATAGAGACTGTGTAGAGGGGTAGAGACTGTGTAGTGGGGTAGAGACTGTGGTGGGGTGCAGGTATAGAGACTGTGTGGAGGGGTAGAGACTGTGGTGGGGTGAAGGTATAGAGACTGTGTAGAGGGGTAGAGACTGTGTAGTGGGGTGCAGGTATAGAGACTGTGTAGAGGGGTAGAGACTGTGGTGGGGTGCAGGTATAGAGACTGTGTGGAGGGGTAGAGACTGTGGTGGGGTGCAGGTATAGAGACTGTGTAGAGGGGTAGAGACTGTGGGGTGCAGGTATAGAGACTGTGTAGAGGGGTAGAGACTGTGTGGTGGGGTGCAGGTATAGAGACTGTGTGGAGGGGTAGAGACTGTGTAGTGGGGTAGAGACTGTGGTGGGGTGCAGGTATAGAGACTGTAGTGGGGTAGAGACTGTGGTGGGGTGCAGGTATAGAGACTGTGTAGAGGGGTAGAGACTGTGGTGGGGTGCAGGTATAGAGACTGTGTAGAGGGGTAGAGACTGTAGAGGGGTAGAGACTGTGTGGTGGGGTAGAGACTGTGTAGAGGGGTAGAGACTGTGTAGAGGGGTAGAGACTGTGTGGTGGGGTAGAGACTGTGGTGGGGTGCAGGTATAGAGACTGTGTAGAGGGGTAGAGACTGTGGTGGGGTGCAGGTATAGAGACTGTGTAGAGGGGTAGAGACTGTGGTGGGGTGCAGGTATAGAGACTGTGTAGAGGGGTAGAGACTGTGTAGTGGGGTAGAGACTGTGGTGGGGTGCAGGTATAGAGACTGTGTGGAGGGGTAGAGACTGTGGTGGGGTGCAGGTATAGAGACTGTGTAGAGGGGTAGAGACTGTGGTGGGGTGCAGGTATAGAGACTGTGGTGGGGTAGAGACTGTGGTGGGGTGCAGGTATAGAGACCGTGTAGAGGGGTAGAGACTGTGTGGAGGGGTAGAGACTGTGGTGGGGTGCAGGTATAGAGACTGTGGTGGGGTAGAGACTGTGGTGGGGTGCAGGTATAGAGACTGTGTAGTGGGGTAGAGACTGTGGTGGGGTGCAGGTATAGAGACTGTGTAGAGGGGTAGAGACTGTGGTGGGGTGCAGGTATAGAGACTGTGTAGAGGGGTAGAGACTGTGTAGAGGGGTAGAGACTGTGGTGGGGTGCAGGTATAGAGACTGTGTAGAGGGGTAGAGACTGTGGTGGGGTGCAGGTATAGAGACTGTAGAGGGGTAGAGACTGTGGTGGGGTGCAGGTATAGAGACTGTGTAGAGGGGTAGAGACTGTGTAGTGGGGTAGAGACTGTGGTGGGGTGCAGGTATAGAGACTGTGTGGAGGGGTAGAGACTGTGGTGGGGTGCAGGTATAGAGACTGTGTAGAGGGGTAGAGACTGTGGTGGGGTGCAGGTATAGAGACTGTGGTGGGGTAGAGACTGTGGTGGGGTGCAGGTATAGAGACTGTGTAGAGGGGTAGAGACTGTGTGGAGGGGTAGAGACTGTGGTGGGGTGCAGGTATAGAGACTGTGGTGGGGTGCAGGTATAGAGACTGTGTGGAGGGGTAGAGACTGTGGTGGGGTGCAGGTATAGAGACTGTGTAGAGGGGTAGAGACTGTGTAGAGGGGTAGAGACTGTGGTGGGGTGGAGGTGTAGAGACTGTGTAGAGGGGTAGAGACTGTGGTGGGGTGCAGGTATAGAGACTGTGTAGAGGGGTAGAGACTGTGTAGAGGGGTAGAGACTGTGGTGGGGTGCAGGTATAGAGACTGTGTAGAGGGGTAGAGACTGTGGTGGGGTGCAGGTATAGAGACTGTGTAGAGGGGTAGAGACTGTGTAGTGGGGTAGAGACTGTGGTGGGGTGCAGGTATAGAGACTGTGTGGAGGGGTAGAGACTGTGGTGGGGTGCAGGTATAGAGACTGTGTAGAGGGGTAGAGACTGTGGTGGGGTGCAGGTATAGAGACTGTGGTGGGGTAGAGACTGTGGTGGGGTGCAGGTATAGAGACCGTGTAGAGGGGTAGAGACTGTGTGGAGGGGTAGAGACTGTGGTGGGGTGCAGGTATAGAGACTGTGGTGGGGTAGAGACTGTGGTGGGGTGCAGGTATAGAGACTGTGTAGTGGGGTAGAGACTGTGGTGGGGTGCAGGTATAGAGACTGTGTAGAGGGGTAGAGACTGTGGTGGGGTGCAGGTATAGAGACTGTGTAGAGGGGTAGAGACTGTGTAGAGGGGTAGAGACTGTGGTGGGGTGCAGGTATAGAGACTGTGTAGAGGGGTAGAGACTGTGGTGGGGTGCAGGTATAGAGACTGTGTAGAGGGGTAGAGACTGTGGTGGGGTGCAGGTATAGAGACTGTGTAGAGGGGTAGAGACTGTGTAGTGGGGTAGAGACTGTGGTGGGGTGCAGGTATAGAGACTGTGTGGAGGGGTAGAGACTGTGGTGGGGTGCAGGTATAGAGACTGTGTAGAGGGGTAGAGACTGTGGTGGGGTGCAGGTATAGAGACTGTGGTGGGGTAGAGACTGTGGTGGGGTGCAGGTATAGAGACTGTGTAGAGGGGTAGAGACTGTTTGGAGGGGTAGAGACTGTGGTGGGGTGCAGGTATAGAGACTGTGGTGGGGTGCAGGTATAGAGACTGTGTGGAGGGGTAGAGACTGTGGTGGGGTGCAGGTATAGAGACTGTGTAGAGGGGTAGAGACTGTGTAGAGGGGTAGAGACTGTGGTGGGGTGGAGGTGTAGAGACTGTGTAGAGGGGTAGAGACTGTGGTGGGTGCAGGTATAGAGACTGTGTAGAGGGGTAGAGACTGTGTAGAGGGGTAGAGACTGTGGTGGGGTGCAGGTATAGAGACTGTGTGGTGGGGTAGAGACTGTGGTGGGGTGGAGGCATAGAGACTATGTGGAGGGTTTAGAGACTGTGTGGTGGGGTGCAGATATAGAGACTGTGTAGAGGGGTAGAGACTGTGTGGTGGGGTGCAGATATAGAGACTGTGTAGAGGGGTAGAGACTGTGGTGGGGTGCAGGTGTAGAGACTGTGTAGAGGGGTAGCGACTGGGGGTGGA
Organism: Coregonus lavaretus; assembly: GCF_964263955.1. NCBI lineage: Eukaryota > Metazoa > Chordata > Actinopteri > Salmoniformes > Salmonidae > Coregonus > Coregonus lavaretus. The sequence goes on along the minus strand of NW_028160992.1, from coordinate 15,065 downwards.
GACTGGGATAGAGAGGTAGAGACTTGGATAGAGGGGTAGAGACTGGGGGTGGAGACTGGGATAGAGGGGTAGCGACTGGGGGTGGAGACTGGGATAGAGGGGTAGCGACTGGTGGTGGAGACTGGGATAGAGGTGTAGCGACTGGGGGTGGAGACTGGGATAGAGGGGTAGAGACGGGGTGGTGGAGACTGGGATAGAGAGGTAGCGACTGGGGGTGGAGACTGGGATAGAGGGGTAGCGACTGGGGGTGGAGACTGGGATAGAGGGGTAGCGACTGGGGGTGGAGACTGGGTGGGCTGGAAGGGTGGAGACTGGGATAGAGGGGTAGAGACTGGTGGTGGAGACTGGGATAGAGGGGTAGAGACTGGGGGTAGAGACTGGGATAGAGGGGTAGAGACTGGGGGTGGAGACTGGGATAGAGGGGTAGAGACTGGGGGTGGAGACTGGGATAGAGGGGTAGAGACTGGGGGTGGAGACTGGGATAGAGGGGTAGAGACTGGGGGTGGAGACTGGGATAGAGGTGTAGCGACTGGGGGTGGAGACTGGGATAGAGGGGTAGAGACTGTGTGGTGGGGTGGAGACTGGGATAGAGGGGTTGAGACTGGGGGTGGAGACTGGGATAGAGGGGTAGAGACTGGGGGTGGAGACTGGGATAGAGGGGTAGCGACTGGGGGTGGAGACTGGGATAGAGGGGTAGCGACTGGGGGTGGAGACTGGGATAGAGAGGTAGCGACTGGGGGTGGAGACTGGGATAGAGGTGTAGCGACTGGGGGTGGAGACTGGGATAGAGGGGTAGAGACTGGGGGTAGAGACTGGGATAGAGGGGTAGAGACTGGGGGTGGAGACTGGGATAGAGGGGTAGAGACTGGGGGTAGAGACTGGGATAGAGGGGTAGAGACTGGGGGTGGAGACTGGGATAGAGGGGTAGAGACTGGGGGTGGAGACTGGGATAGAGGGGTAGAGACTGGTGGTGGAGACTGGGATAGAGGTGTAGCGACTGGGGGTGGAGACTGGGATAGAGGGGTAGAGACGGGGTGGTGGAGACTGGGATAGAGGGGTAGCGACTGGGGGTGGAGACTGGGATAGAGGGGTAGCGACTGGGGGTGGAGACTGGGATAGAGGGGTAGAGACTGGGGGTGGAGACTGGGGGGTGGAGACTGGGATAGAGGGGTAGCGACTGGGGGTGGAGACTGGGATAGAGGGGTAGCGACTGGGGCTGGAGACTGGGTGGGCTGGAAGGGTGGAGACTGGGATAGAGGGGTAGAGACTGGGGGTGGAGACTGGGATAGAGGGGTAGAGACTGGGGGTGGAGACTGGGATAGAGGGGCAGAGACTGGGGGTGGAGACTGAGTAGAGGGGTAGCGACTGGGGGTGGAGACTGGGATAGAGGGGTAGAGACTGGGGGTGGAGACTGGGATAGAGAGGTAGAGACTGGGATAGAGGGGTAGAGACTGGGGGTGGAGACTGGGATAGAGGGGTAGAGACTGGTGGTGGAGACTGGGATAGAGGGGTAGAGACTGGGGGTGGAGACTGGGGGGTGGAGACTGGGATAGAGGGGTAGCGACTGGGGGTGGAGACTGGGATAGAGGGGTAGAGACTGGGGGTGGAGACTGGGGGGTGGAGACTGGGATAGAGGGGTAGCGACTGGGGGTGGAGACTGGGGGGTGGAGACTGGGATAGAGGGGTAGAGACTGGGGGTGGAGACTGGGTAGAGGGGTTGAGACTGGGGGTGGAGACTGGGTAGAGGGGTAGCGACTGGGGGTGGAGACTGGGATAGAGGGGTAGAGACTGGGGGTGGAGACTGGGATAGAGGGGTAGCGACTGGGGGTGGAGACTGGGATAGAGGGGTAGAGACTGGTGGTGGAGACTGTGGTGGGCTGGAAGGGTGGAGACTGGGTAAGGGGGTAGAGACTGGGTAAGGGGGTAGAGACTGGGTAAGGGGGTAGAGACTGGGTAAGGGGGTAGAGACTGGGTAAGGGGGTACAGACTGGGTAAGGGGGTACAGACTGGGTAAGGGGGTACAGACTGGGTAAGGGGGTAGAGACTGGGTAAGGGGGTAGAGACTGGGTAAGGGGGTAGAGACTGGGTAAGGGGGTAGAGACTGGGTAAGGGGGTACAGACTGGGTAAGGGGGTACAGACTGGGTAAGGGGGTACAGACTGGGTAAGGGGGTACAGACTGGGTAAGGGGTACAGACTAGGTAAAGGGGTTGTCTTATTGTGTTTAAACAGATGAACAAATTGTTGTTGATTAGTTGTCTGCTAAAGTATCAGATGAACGATTCACTATGTTAATGTGTGTGTGTAGTCGGGGTCGTTCCGTAGCTACCTGGTGCAGGAGGACCTGGTCGTGACGGAGCGTGTTGATGATGTCACAGAGATGGGCTTCTATATCCGGCGGCTGTGTGAGGGGAAGGAAACCTATAGGATGCAGCGCCGCAGTGACCTCACAGGTGGGTTTGTGTGTGTTACAAGTGTGTGTGTGTGTGTGTGTTGAAAGCGTGTGTGTTACTGTGTGTGTGTGTGTGTGTGTGTGTGTGTGTGTGTGTGTTGAAAGCGTGTGTGTTACTGTGTGTGTGTCTGTGTGTGTTATAGGGTTGACCCCGACAAAAAAAAAATATTGATTGACCGAGAGTCGTCTGTTCTATCCTGTGTGTTTTAATCAACTACAGTATAGACTCATCCTGTGTTTTAATCAACTACAGTATAGACTCATCCTGTGTGTTTTAATCAACTACAGTATACAGTATAGACTCATCATGTGTTTTAATCAACTACAGTATAGGCTCATCATATGTGTGTTAATTTAATCAACAACAATATACAGTATAGACACATCCTGTGTGTTTTAATTTAATCAATTACAGTATACAGTATAGACACATCCTGTGTGTTTTAATCAACTACAGTATAGACTCACCCTGTGTTTTAATCAACTACAGTATAGACTCATCCTGTGTGTTTTAATCAACTACAGTATACACACATCCTGTGTGTTTTAATCAACTACAGTATAGACTCATCCTGTGTGTTTTAATCAACTACAGTATAGACTCATCCTGTGTGTTTTAATCAACTACAGTATAGACACATCCTGTGTGTTTTAATCAACTACAGTATAGACTCATCCTGTGTGTTTTAATTTAATCAATTACAGTATACAGTATAGACTCATCCTGTGTGTTTTAATCAACTACAGTATAGACTCATCCTGTGTGTTTTAATCAACTACAGTATAGACTCATCCTGTGTGTTTTAATCAACTACAGTATAGACTCATCCTGTGTGTTTTAATCAACTACAGTATAGACTCATCCTGTGTGTTTTAATCAATTACAGTATAGACTCATCCTGTGTGTTTTAATCAACTACAGTATACACACATCCTGTGTGTTTTAATCAACTACAGTATAGACTCATCCTGTGTGTTTTAATCAACTACAGTATAGACTCATCCTGTGTGTTTTAATCAACTACAGTATAGACACATCCTGTGTGTTTTAATCAACTACAGTATAGACTCATCCTGTGTGTTTTAATTTAATCAATTACAGTATACAGTATAGACTCATCCTGTGTGTTTTAATCAACTACAGTATAGACTCATCCTGTGTGTTTTAATCAACTACAGTATAGACTCATCCTGTGTGTTTTAATCAACTACAGTATAGACTCATCCTGTGTGTTTTAATCAACTACAGTATAGACTCATCCTGTGTGTTTTAATCAATTACAGTATAGACTCATCCTGTGTGTTTTAATCAACTACAGTATAGACGCATCCTGTGTGTTTTAATCAACTACAGTATAGACTCATCCTGTGTGTTTTAATCAATTACAGTATAGACTCAGCCTGTGTGTTTTAATCAACTACAGTATAGACTCATCCTGTGTGTTTTAATCAACTACAGTATAGACGCATCCTGTGTGTTTTAATCAACTACAGTATAGACGCATCCTGTGTGTTTTAATCAACTACAGTATAGACTCATCCTGTGTGTTTTAATCAGCTACAGTATAGACTCATCCTGTGTGTTTTAATCAACTACAGTATAGACTCATCCTGTGTGTTTTAATCAACTACAGTATAGACTCATCCTGTGTGTTTTAATCAACTACAGTATAGACTCATCCTGTGTGTTTTAATCAACTACAGTATAGACTCATCCTGTGTGTTTTAATCAACTACAGTATAGACTCATCCTGTGTGTTTTAATCAACTACAGTATAGACTCATCCTGTGTGTTTTAATCAACTACAGTATAGACTCATCCTGTGTGTTTTAATCAACCACAGTATAGATTCATCCTGTGTGTTTTAATCAACCACAGTATAGACTCATCCTGTGTGTTTTAATCAACCACAGTATAGACTCATCCTGTGTGTTTTAATCAACCACAGTATAGACTCACCCTGTGTGTTTTAATCAACCACAGTATAGACTCATCCTGTGTGTTTTAATCAACCACAGTATAGACTCATCCTGTGTGTTTTAATCAACCACAGTATAGACTCATCCTGTGTGTTTTAATCAACCACAGTATAGACTCATCCTGTGTGTTTTAATCAACCACAGTATAGACTCATCCTGTGTGTTTTAATCAACCACAGTATAGACTCATCCTGTGTGTTTTAATCAACTACAGTATAGACTCATCCTGTGTGTTTTAATCAACTACAGTATAGACGCATCCTGTGTGTTTTAATCAACTACAGTATAGACGCATCCTGTGTGTTTTAATCAACTACAGTATAGACGCATCCTGTGTGTTTTAATCAACTACAGTATAGACTCATCCTGTGTGTTTTAATCAACTAGAGTATAGACTCATCCTGTGTGTTTTAATCAACTACAGTATAGACTCATCCTGTGTGTTTTAATCAACTACAGTATAGACTCATCCTGTGTGTTTTAATCAACCACAGTATAGACTCATCCTGTGTGTTTTAATCAACCACAGTATAGACTCATCCTGTGTGTTTTAATCAACCACAGGATAGACTCATCCTGTGTGTTTTAATCAACCACAGGATAGACTCATCCTGTGTGTTTTAATCAAATCAACTATTTCACTGAGCTGGTCTGATGCTTTCAGGGCACTGTTTGATGAAATAATTAAGACACACAAATGACTAGAGGCAGTCCAACCGCAATTGATTTGATTGGGCCAGGCCGGGCTCAGACTTGCTTGACTGTGAAAAAAATCAATATGACAGCGAGTGACTGACTAGCACCCTTTTTCTCTATCTCCTCCCTGCTGCAGCGACCGCCACAAAATTTTTTAGTGATCCAATTGACATTTTAGTCATTTAGCAGACGCTCTTATCCAGAGCGACTTACAATACATTTTTCATACTGGCCCCACCAACAGTAACACATAACATCAACAGTAACACAGAACATCAACAGTAACACAGAACATCAACAGTAACACAGAACATCAACAGTAACACAGAACATCAACAACCACAGAACATCAACAGTAACACAGAACATCAACATAACCACATAACATCAACAGTAACACAGAACATCAACATAACCACATAACATCAACAGTAACACAGAACATCAACATAACATCAACATATCAACATAACCACAGAACATCAACAGTAACACATAACATCAACAGTAACACAGAACATCAACAGTAAAACAGAACATCAACATAACCACAGAACATCAACATATCAACATAACCACAGAACATCAACAGTAACACATAACATCAACATAACCACAGAACATCAACAGTAAAACAGAACATCAACATAACCACAGAACATCAACATATCAACATAACCACAGAACATCAACATAACCACAGAACATCAACAGTAACACATAACATCAACAGTAACACAGAACAGTAACACAGAACATCAACATAACCACAGAACATCAACAGTAACACATAACATCAACAGTAACACATAACATCAACAGTAACACATAACATCAACAGTAACACATAACATCAACAGTAACACATAACATCAACAGTAACACAGAACAGTAACACAGAACATCAACATAACCACAGAACATCAACAGTAACACAGAACATCAACAGTAACACATAACATCAACATAACCACAGAACATCAACATAACCACAGAACATCAACATAACCACAGAACATCAACAGTAACACATAACATCAACAGTAACACAGAACATCAACATAACCACAGAACATCAACAGTAACACAGAACATCAACAGTAACACAGAACATCAACAGTAACACAGAACATCAACATAACCACAGAACATCAACAGTAACACATAACATCAACATAACCACAGAACATCAACAGTAACACATAACATCAACATAACCACAGAACATCAACAGTAACACATAACATCAACAGTAACACATAACATCAACAGTAACACATAACATCAACAGTAACACAGAACATCAACAGTAACACAGAACATCAACAGTAACACAGAACATCAACAGTAACACAACATCAACAGTAACACATAACATCAACAGTAACACATAACATCAACAGTAACACAGAACAGTAACATAGAACATCAACAGTAACACAGAACATCAACAGTAACACAGAACATCAACAGTAACACAGAACATCAACAGTAACACAGAACATCAACAGTAACACATAACATCAACAGTAACACAGAACATCAACATAACCACAGAACATCAACATAACCACAGAACATCAACAGTAACACAGAACATCAACAGCATGGCGTTTGCAACGCCAGGGTTGTGGGTTCGATTCCCACGGGGGCCAGTATGAAAAATAAAAAATAATGTATGCACTCACTTAACTGTAAGTCGCTCTGGATAAGAGCGTCTGCTAAATGACTAAAATGTAAATGTAAATGTAACACATAACATCAACAGTAACACATAACATCAACAGTAACACAGAACATCAACAGTAACACAGAACATCAACAGTAACACAGAACATCAACAGTAACACAGAACATCAACAACCACACATAACATCAACAGTAACACAGAACATCAACAGTAACACAGAACATCAACATAACCACATAACATCAACAGTAACACAGAACATCAACATAACCACAGAACATCAACAGTAACACAGAACATCAACAGTAACACAGAACATCAACAGTAACAGAACATCAACAGTAACACATAACATCAACAGTAACACAGAACATCAACATAACCACAGAACATCAACAGTAACACAGAACATCAACATAACCACATAACATCAACAGTAACACAGAACATCAACATAACCACATAACATCAACAGTAACACAGAACATCAACATAACATCAACATATCAACATAACCACAGAACATCAACATAACCACAGAACATCAACAGTAACACATAACATCAACAGTAACACAGAACATCAACAGTAACACATAACATCAACATAACCACAGAACATCAACAGTAAAACAGAACATCAACATAACCACAGAACATCAACATATCAACATAACCACAGAACATCAACATAACCACAGAACATCAACAGTAACACATAACATCAACAGTAACACATAACATCAACATAACCACAGAACATCAACAGTAACACAGAACATCAACAGTAACACATAACATCAACATAACCACAGAACATCAACATAACCACAGAACATCAACAGTAACACATAACATCAACAGTAACACAGAACATCAACATAACCACAGAACATCAACAGTAACACAGAACATCAACATAACCACAGAACATCAACAGTAACACATAACATCAACATAACCACAGAACATCAACAGTAACACAGAACATCAACAGTAACACAGAACATCAACAGTAACACAGAACATCAACAGTAACACAGAACATCAACATAACCACAGAACATCAACAGTAACACATAACATCAACATAACCACAGAACATCAACAGTAACACAGAACATCAACAGTAACACAGAACATCAACAGTAACACAGAACATCAACAGTAACACAGAACAGTAACACATAACATCAACAGTAACACAGAACAGTAACACAGAACATCAACAGTAACACAGAACATCAACAGTAACACAGAACATCAACAGTAACACAGAGCATCAACAGTAACACAGAACAGTAACACAGAACATCAACAGTAACACAGAACATCAACAGTAACACAACATCAACAGTAACACAGAACAGTAACACATAACATCAACAGTAACACATAACATCAACAGTAACACAGAACAGTAACACAGAACATCAACAGTAACACAGAACATCAACAGTAACACAGAACATCAACAGTAACACAGAACATCAACAGTGTTTATCGCGCTGTCCGTGTTGCTGAAGCTGCAACATAATTACAGCCATTTCTGACTGAAAAGTTATGTTACCGAAATCCCTCATTTGTTTAGAAAAAACATTCCCTATTCCCTCAACCATTGCTTTCTTTACGTGAAACATGTATGCATCACATGCACGTGACCGATAGGGCCTGACCTATAGCATATCATAACCACATCAATAAATATTCAGTGGCAGGGACTGGGAGACTAGTCAGGATCAAGGGAAAGATGAACGGAGCAAAGTACAGAGAGATCCTTGATGATTAAGTCTCCCGAGTGGCGCAGTGGTCTAAGGCACTGCATCGCAGTGCTAGCTGTGCCACTAGAGATCCTGGTTCGAATCCAGGCTCTGTCGTAGCTGGCCGTGACCGGGAGACCCATGGGGCGGCGCACAATTGGCCCAGCGTCGTCCAGGGTAGGGGAGGGAATGGCCGGCAGGGATGCATCTCAGTTGGTAGACCAATGCCAGGGTTGTGTGTTCGATTCCCAAGGAATAGACGCATCCTGTGTGTTTTAATCAACTACAGTATAGACTCATCCTGTGTGTTTTAATCAATTACAGTATAGACTCATCCTGTGTGTTTTAATCAACTACAGTATAGACGCATCCTGTGTGTTTTAATCAACTACAGTATAGACGCATCCTGTGTGTTTTAATCAACTACAGTATAGACTCATCCTGTGTGTTTTAATCAACTACAGTATAGACTCATCCTGTGTGTTTTAATCAACTACAGTATAGACTCATCCTGTGTGTTTTAATCAACTACAGTATAGACTCATCCTGTGTGTTTTAATCAACTACAGTATAGACTCATCCTGTGTGTTTTAATCAACTACAGTATAGACTCATCCTGTGTGTTTTAATCAACCACAGTATAGACTCATCCTGTGTGTTTTAATCAACCACAGTATAGACTCATCCTGTGTGTTTTAATCAACCACAGTATAGACTCATCCTGTGTGTTTTAATCAACCACAGTATAGACTCATCCTGTGTGTTTTAATCAACCACAGTATAGACTCATCCTGTGTGTTTTAATCAACCACAGTATAGACTCATCCTGTGTGTTTTAATCAACCACAGTATAGACTCATCCTGTGTGTTTTAATCAACCACAGTATAGACTCATCCTGTGTGTTTTAATCAACCACAGTATAGACTCATCCTGTGTGTTTTAATCAACTACAGTATAGACACATCCTGTGTGTTTTAATCAACTACAGTATAGACTCATCCTGTGTGTTTTAATTTAATCAATTACAGTATACAGTATAGACTCATCCTGTGTGTTTTAATCAACTACAGTATAGACTCATCCTGTGTGTTTTAATCAACTACAGTATAGACTCATCCTGTGTGTTTTAATCAACTACAGTATAGACACATCCTGTGTGTTTTAATCAACTACAGTATAGACACATCCTGTGTGTTTTAATCAACTACAGTATAGACTCATCCTGTGTGTTGTAATCAACTACAGTATAGACTCATCCTGTGTGTTTTAATCAACTACAGTATAGACACATCCTGTGTGTTTTAATCAACTACAGTATAGACACATCCTGTGTGTTTTAATCAACTACAGTATAGACTCATCCTGTGTGTTTTAATCAATTACAGTATAGACTCATCCTGTGTGTTTTAATCAACTACAGTATAGACGCATCCTGTGTGTTTTAATCAACTACAGTATAGACGCATCCTGTGTGTTTTAATCAACTACAGTATAGACTCATCCTGTGTGTTTTAATCAATTACAGTATAGACTCATCCTGTGTGTTTTAATCAACTACAGTATAGACTCATCCTGTGTGTTTTAATCAACTACAGTATAGACTCATCCTGTGTGTTTTAATCAACTACAGTATAGACTCATCCTGTGTGTTTTAATCAACTACAGTATAGACTCATCCTGTGTGTTTTAATCAACTACAGTATAGACTCATCCTGTGTGTTTTAATCAACCACAGTATAGACTCATCCTGTGTGTTTTAATCAACCACAGTATAGACTCATCCTGTGTGTTTTAATCAACCACAGGATAGACTCATCCTGTGTGTTTTAATCAACCACAGTATAGACTCATCCTGTGTGTTTTAATCAACTACAGTATAGACTCATCCTGTGTGTTTTAATCAAATCAACTATTTCACTGAGCTGGTCTGATGCTTTCAGGGCACTGTTTGATGAAATAATTAAGACACACAAATGACTAGAGGCAGTCCAACCGCAATTGATTTGATTGGGCCAGGCCGGGCTCAGACTTGCTGCACTGTGAAAAAAATCAATATGACAGCGAGTGACTGACTAGCACCCTTTTTCTCTATCTCCTCCCTGCTGCAGCGACCGCCACAACATTTTTTAGTGATCCAATTGACATTTTAGTCATTTAGCAGACGCTCTTATCCAGAGCGACTTACAATACATTTTTCATACTGGCCCCCCCAACAGTAACACATAACATCAACAGTAACACAGAACATCAACAGTAACACAGAACATCAACAGTATCACAGAACATCAACAGTAACACAGAACATCAACAGTAACACAGAACATCAACAGTAACACAGAACATCAACAGTAACACAGAACATCAACAGTAACACAGAACATCAACAACCACAGAACATCAACAGTAACACAGAACATCAACATAACCACATAACATCAACAGTAACACAGAACATCAACATAACCACATAACATCAACAGTAACACAGAACATCAACATAACATCAACATATCAACATAACCACAGAACATCAACAGTAACACATAACATCAACAGTAACACATAACATCAACAGTAACACAGAACATCAACAGTAAAACAGAACATCAACATAACCACAGAACATCAACATATCAACATAACCACAGAACATCAACAGTAACACATAACATCAACATAACCACAGAACATCAACAGTAAAACAGAACATCAACATAACCACAGAACATCAACATATCAACATAACCACAGAACATCAACATAACCACAGAACATCAACAGTAACACAAAACATCAACAGTAACACAGAACAGTAACACAGAACATCAACATAACCACAGAACATCAACAGTAACACATAACATCAACAGTAACACATAACATCAACAGTAACACATAACATCAACAGTAACACAGAACAGTAACACAGAACATCAACATAACTACAGAACATCAACAGTAACACAGAACATCAACAGTAACACATAACATCAACATAACCACAGAACATCAACATAACCACAGAACATCAACAGTAACACATAACATCAACAGTAACACAGAACATCAACATAACCACAGAACATCAACAGTAACACAGAACATCAACAGTAACACAGAACATCAACAGTAACACAGAACATCAACATAACCACAGAACATCAACAGTAACACATAACATCAACATAACCACAGAACATCAACAGTAACACATAACATCAACAGTAACACATAACATCAACAGTAACACATAACATCAACAGTAACACAGAACATCAACAGTAACACATAACATCAACAGTAACACATAACATCAACAGTAACACATAACATCAACAGTAACACAGAACATCAACAGTAACACAGAACAGTAACATAGAACATCAACAGTAACACAGAACATCAACAGTAACACAGAACATCAACAGTAACACATAACATCAATTCTAACACATAACATCAACAGTAACACATAACATCAACAGTAACACATAACATCAACAGTAACACAGAACAGTAACATAGAACATCAACAGTAACACAGAACATCAACAGTAACACAGAACATCAACAGTAACACAGAACATCAACAGTAACACATAACATCAACAGTAACACAGAACATCAACATAACCACAGAACATCAACAGTAACACAGAACATCAACAGCATGGCGTTTGCAACGCCAGGGTTGTGGGTTCGATTCCCACGGGGGCCAGTATGAAAAATAAAAAATAATGTATGCACTCACTTAACTGTAAGTCGCTCTGGATAAGAGCGTCTGCTAAATGACTAAAATGTAAATGTAAATGTAACACATAACATCAACAGTAACACATAACATCAACAGTAACACAGAACATCAACAGTAACACAGAACATCAACAGTAACACAGAACATCAACAACCACAGAACATCAACAGTAACACATAACATCAACAGTAACACAGAACATCAACAGTAACACAGAACATCAACATAACCACATAACATCAACAGTAACACAGAACATCAACATAACCACATAACATCAACAGTAACACAGAACATCAACATAACCACAGAACATCAACAGTAACACAGAACATCAACAGTAACACAGAACATCAACAGTAACACAGAACATCAACAACCACAGAACATCAACAGTAACACATAACATCAACAGTAACACAGAACATCAACATAACCACAGAACATCAACAGTAACACAGAACATCAACATAACCACATAACATCAACAGTAACACAGAACATCAACATAACCACATAACATCAACAGTAACACAGAACATCAACATAACATCAACATATCAACATAACCACAGAACATCAACATAACCACAGAACATCAACAGTAACACATAACATCAACAGTAACACAGAACATCAACAGTAACACATAACATCAACATAACCACAGAACATCAACAGTAAAACAGAACATCAACATAACCACAGAACATCAACATATCAACATAACCACAGAACATCAACATAACCACAGAACATCAACAGTAACACATAACATCAACAGTAACACATAACATCAACATAACCACAGAACATCAACAGTAACACAGAACATCAACAGTAACACATAACATCAACATAACCACAGAACATCAACATAACCACAGAACATCAACAGTAACACAGAACATCAACATAACCACAGAACATCAACAGTAACACAGAACATCAACATAACCACAGAACATCAACAGTAACACAGAACATCAACATAACCACAGAACATCAACAGTAACACAGAACATCAACAGTAACACAGAACATCAACAGTAACACAGAACATCAACATAACCACAGAACATCAACAGTAACACATAACATCAACATAACCACAGAACATCAACAGTAACACAGAACATCAACAGTAACACAGAACATCAACAGTAACACAGAACATCAACAGTAACACAGAACAGTAACACATAACATCAACAGTAACACAGAACATCAACAGTAACACAGAACAGTAACACAGAACATCAACAGTAACACAGAACATCAACAGTAACACAGAACATCAACAGTAACACAGAACATCAACAGTAACACAGAACAGTAACACAGAACATCAACAGTAACACAGAACATCAACAGTAACACAGAACATCAACAGTAACACAACATCAACAGTAACACAGAACAGTAACACATAACATCAACAGTAACACAGAACAGTAACACAGAACATCAACAGTAACACAGAACATCAACAGTAACACAGAACAGTAACACAGAACATCAACAGTAACACAGAACATCAACAGTAACACAGAACATCAACAGTAACACAGAACATCAACAGTGTTTATCGCGCTGTCCGTGTTGCTGAAGCTGCAACATAATTACAGCCATTTCTGACTGAAAAGTTATGTTACTGAAATCCCTCATTTGTTTAGAAAAAACATTCCCTATTACCTCAACCATTGCTTTCTTTACGTGAAACATGTATGCATCACATGCACGTGACCGATAGGGCCTGACCTATAGCATATCATAACCACATCAATAAATATTCAGTGGCAGGGACTGGGAGACTAGTCAGGATCAAGGGAAAGATGAACGGAGCAAAGTACAGAGAGATCCTTGATGATTAAGTCTCCCGAGTGGCGCAGTGGTCTAAGGCACTGCATCGCAGTGCTAGCTGTGCCACTAGAGATCCTGGTTCGAATCCAGGCTCTGTCGTAGCTGGCCGTGACCGGGAGACCCATGGGGCGGCGCACAATTGGCCCAGCGTCGTCCAGGGTAGGGGAGGGAATGGCCGGCAGGGATGCATCTCAGTTGGTAGACCAATGCCAGGGTTGTGGGTTCGATTCCCACGGGGGGCCAGTATGAAAAAAATAAAAAATAATGCACTCACTAACTGTAAGTCTCTCTGGAGAAGAGCGTCTGCTAAATGACTAAAATGTAAGTTGGGTTTCCTCTCTCCTCACTTTTCTTAGACAATAAGGGCTGTTTTCCCGTCTCTTTCTGCATTGTTCTCAACACCAATATTCTGGTTAACTTTGCTATTATGCACATAGCAACATGGTCTAGGAAAAGGCGCCAATTAGACAGCGCACTGATGTTTCAGAACCACAGACAGCGACCGCTATCAAACCTGGAGAAAGCGCATTTGTTATAAAATAATATTATTTGTATTAGTGTTGCACCATTGTCCTTAACCATGTACAATTTCAGTAGCAGATGTCTTAGAGTGATGGACTGTGCCATCCCCACGGCCTCCACAATGGATCAGTCCACTCAGACAGGCTCCAATCAGACAGGTGTCTTGTACACCATGAACATGTATTTTTGTTTGCTACTGCTCGACTAAAGAAATCTGGGTCGACCAACAGTCTATCGACCAACAGCCCATCGACCTAACAATCGACCAGTCGACTAATTGGGGTCAGCCATAGATTAACTACACATCCCTAACCTGTGTGTGTATAGATTGTTGTTGTACTTGGACCTGT